>NC_068574.1:35926345-36231913 GCF_025698545.1 Gossypium raimondii | reverse complement strand
GATCTAATTCGACTCTAATTCTAATTCTCTGCCTTGTTTTTCAGATCTGGTCATTTAGAGCGTCATAGGAGTTTTCCTCGTGACTTAACAACGTGATCTTGGTCCGCACAGAACCCTTTATCAAGCATCATGCTTTAAATCCTAAATTCTATCTAACAATACAACATTTATTGCAGAGTGCTAAGTCTCTATGAAGATCATAAATATGTCTTTTCTTTGTGAATAAGGGATATCACTGCCTTACTGTACCCTTATATCTGAGAAGTAATGATGGAGTGCAACAAACCCCTAGGGAGTACGTAATTGCGCTGACAAACACTCATGCAGCAACAGCCTTTGGCCAGATTCATTTTTGTAACTCTTGCATTGGAGTGTTTCCTCCTTAGCATTTCACAATACACCTACTTTGGAGTGTCTCTTATTCATAACTATATATACATAAGCAGCTGTAAAAAGAAGATTCATTCAAGATTCAAGGAATGCTACTAGTCATCCATTACTAGTGCAACCCAAATCATTCATCAAAGAATTGAAGATACAACATTCAGCAAAATTTATCCAACTCATTCATTGATAATTCACATGAATGAAGAATTAAGCATCGAATGTAACAAAAATTTTCAAACACATTTCCATTAACCACAAATAAACCTTGCATGCTTTATTAAACTAAAAAAAAGTTAAAATGTGGGTGTATTTCCAAACCCCATATGCAGTCTCCAAACTTAAAGTTTGCATTGTCCCCAATGCACTAACATTAAAATGCAATGACAATAAAAATTCAACGACAATGTGCACTAACAAAATGAAAAATATAGCTACATGCAATGCATGAATACTACAGCTAAAACTTAAAATAAACTAACTCAGTTTTCCTCAACCATCAATGTGGCTACACAATATTTCTTTTTCCTCTTTTTTTCTCCTTCTTCTTGCACTTTTTGTCTTTAGAAAGCTTTCTCTTCTTTTCTTTGGGCTTCGCACGGTCCTCAGAGTGCTCCTCAATTTTTGATGTTGCCCCGGCATCATCAGTTGCTTCTTGTGTAGGAGGGGTCACTTGAGTGGTCTGGTATAGACCACTATCGCCAATGAGTTGTGGTGCTCCTCACTGGTTACCTCTACAGCTTCCGTTGGTCTAGCCCTACATCGCTCTAGATTATTAGTAGTTGCACCCACAAATTTAGATGCATTGACAATGTTCTCAGTAGCTTCTTTCTTGGTATTTTCTTTCTTGGCCTTTTCATTAACAATTGCAACACAGACTTCCTCCTGTCCCACATCAACTTCCTCCTCAAAAGCAGATGCCTCTTGACCAGCAATGAAGTCACCCTCGACCAGGCTATCAATCCTTCGCATGCAGTCCTTCAGCTCCGAGGATGAGTGTAGAAAGTCTCCCACTTTAGCTTAGAGATGGTTTTGTAGATTTGCTTGCCCAAGTCTTGTTGTTGTGAAAGGAGAATGACCTGTTCTGGGTGGAAGTTTCACTTCAAAATGTTGTCTTGAAATCGGTCCTTGGCCGCTTTCATTAAAAAATTCACTAGCTCCTTTTTCTCCGTTGGCATGGAGGATTCTAATTCACGAACTACAATTGCAGAGGATGAGTGTTCTTCAACAGGCTTGGTGGCTTTCTTGACTGATCCTGTCATTCTTGGAATATTTTGTTGTTTTGTGGAGTGAAGATGGTTTAAAGTTGTAAAGTACAAGCTTAGGAAAGAGAAAGTGAATAAGAATGGTTGCTTTGTATGTGTTACAGTCAGCACAGTGAAGGGGGTTTATAGTGAGTGAAAGAAAAAGATGGAAAGGCATGATTTTTTTATGTGAAGAGATATAAAGCTGGCGGGAATAAATGTGTGTAACGAGAATTGCGCCCGTTCAAACAAATCAGACGGCTAGGTCACTTTTGATCAAACGGTGGGATCTGAAAATTTTGATTTTCCCTTCATTCATGGTGAGTCATACGTGACAGTACAATAGAACGAACTGTGTTGACAATAAAGCTCAAGTACATCGACAATGGTACCTAATTATTCTACAAATAACAAAAAAAGGTAAAACAAACTTGAACAACAACAAAAAATAAAATAAAATTACATAATAATAAATTCCATAAAAATTAAAATTTTTCGACCAATTTAATGGTTTCTGCCTACTTTTAATCAATATTCCCAAAATAATGTTTCAATTGCTGGCCATTCACTTTGAAAGTGTCCATCATGTAAATCTCTGATTGCGACTACACCACGAAGAAATACTTCGACAACTTCGAAAGGTCTAGACCAACAACAGTGTAATTTTCCCGGGTCCAGTTTTAGTCTAGAAGTGAATAATAAAACTTATTGAATCGCGATAAATTATCGCTGCAAAATAATTCTATCATGCCATCATTTGGTCTTTTCCTTGTAAATTGCAGCATTTTTATAGGTATTTCGCCTAATCTTCTCTAGTTCAGTGATATCCAACAGTCTTTTCTTTCCAGTAGCTTCATGTCCATGTTCACTTGCTTAATTGTCGACATTGCTTTGTTCTCCAGTTCAACTGGCAAGTGACATGCTTTCCCAAAAACCAATTGATACGGTGACATCCCTAATGGAGTTTTGTATGCTACCCGCAATGCCCATAAAGCATCATCCAGTCTGAAAGACCAATCTTTCCTCGAAGGATTCACAACCTTCTTAAGAATATTTTTAATTTGTCAATTTGATACTTCGACTTGTCCATTAGTTTGCGGATGATAAGTAGTAGTCATTCTATGATTAACTCCATATCTCTTCAGTGTAGTTGCCACTTGGGAGCAGTGAAAGTGTGTACCTTGATCACTAATCAATGCCTTTGGTGTGCCAAAGTAGGTGAGTATATGCTTGTGAAAAATTTAAGCACCGTCTTTGCATCATCCTTTGGGACTGCAGTAGCTTCAACCCACTTTTAGATGTAGTTAACAGCTACTAATATATAAAGATTTCCAAATAATCTTAGAAATGGTCCCATAAAATCCATACCCCAAACATCAAACAATTCAACCTCCATAATTGGCTGTTGTAACATTTCATTGCGTCAGGATATAGAACTAGTGCACTAACACATATCGCATTGATTCACAAAATTGTGGATGTCTTTGAATAATGAAGGGCAGTAGAATCCTGATTGGATAACCTTAGAAGCAATTCGGTTGCCACCAAAATAATCTCAATAAAGAGGATCATGACAGTGCTTCAGGATTGAAAGCATCTCCTTTTCCAGAACACAACATCGAATAAGATTGTCATTGCTTACCTTGAATAAATACAGCTCGTTCCAATGATACTTTGCTATTTCACAAAGAAATGTTTCTTTTTTATGGCCTATGATACCCAATGGAAGTTTTCCACACACTAGATAATTAACCAAATCCACATACCAAAGGGTTGCATCTACAGCAACTAACTTCTCATCTGGGAATGCGTCGACATTTTGAAGTATGTTTCCATCTTCGCTGCCAACTTCCAATCGAGACAGATGATCTGCAACTTGATTATCTGAACCCTTGCAATCTTTTATCTCGATGTGGAATTCTTGCAACAGTAAGATCTAGCGTATCGGTCTTGGTTTTGCATTATTCTTCACAAAAATATATCTTAATGCCGAGTGATCAATAAATACAGTAACCTTTGCACCGATAAGATAAGAATAAAACTTGTCAAAAGAAAATACTACGGCCAATACTTCTTTCTCTATAGTGATATAATTGATTTGAGCCTCTGTAAGAGTTTTGCTAGCATAATAGATGGCGTGAAATATTTTTCCCTTGCGTTGTTCTAGAACAGCACCCATAGCAAAGTCTCTTGCATCACACATAACTTCAAAAGGTTGAGACCAATTTGGTGTAACGACAATGGTGCATTTACTACCTATGTCTTTAATTGAATGAATACATCCAGACATGCATCATCAAAGAGGAATTTTCAATTTTGTTCCAATAATGAGCATAAAGGCTTTGTAATTTTTGAGAAATCTCTAATAAGTCTTCGGTAAAACCCTCATGCCCAAGAAAGCTGCAAATACCTTTCACATTTTTCAGTGGAGGTAACTTCTCAATGATTTACACTTTAGCTTTGTCTACTTCAATGCCTTGACTAGGGATGTGAAACACAATGCCTTCAGTTGCTATGAAATGGAATTTTTCCCAATTTAGAACAAGATGTGTGTCTTCACATCGCTGCAATATTTTATCCAAATTTTCAGTGCAATGATCAAAATCATTTCCATAGACTGAGAAATTATGTATAAATTCCTCTAAAGAATCTTCAATCATATCTGAGAATATTGCCATCATGCACCTTCGAAATATGGCCGGTGCATTACAAAGATCGAAAGGTATACAGTGAAAAACAAAAGATCGAAAGGTATACAGCGAAAAGAAAAAGTACCAAAGGGACCGGTGAAAGTTATTTTCTCTTGATCCTCCGGTGTAATAGCAATTTGATTGTATCCAGAATAGTCATCTAAGAAGAAGTAATAGACTCTTCCAGCAAGCCTCACCAATATTTGGTCAATGAAAGGAATAGGAAGTGGTCCTTCCTTGTAGCAGTATTAAGTTTGTGATAACCCATACAGACTCGCCATCCTGTAGGAATACGTGTAGGAATTAATTCATCTTTTTCGTTGCAAACCACAGTGATGCCACTCTTTTTAGGAATGCATTGCACTGGACTGACCCAATTGCTATCAGAAATAGGGTAAATAATTCCAGCATCAAGCCACTTTATAATTTCTTTTTTAACAACTTTCTTCATATTCTCGTTTAATCTTCTTTGCTGCTTAATCAATTGCTTCCCTTCATTTTCCAACTTGATCTTGTGCATGCAAAAAGATGGATTAATGCCTCGAATATCGGCAATACTCCAAGCAATAGCTCGTTTATGTTGCTTAAGAATATGGACCAATTTCTCTTCTTGAGTTACATCCAGTGTTGAGGAGACAATAACTGGGAGAGTATTGTTATCACCAAGAAAGACGTATTTAAGATGAGTAGGTAGTGGTTTCAATTCCATAGTAGGAGCTTCGTCGATAGATGGCTTGAAAATTGGAGATGTTCTATTGGCTAAGTCTAATGATTCAATTTGCAATCCATGCCTGAGTTCAATATTATTAGCTTCAATCATGCTGTCACAATTATTTAAGAATTCATCATTAGATGTCACTGCAAACTCTTTAGAAAGTATTGTGTTTTGGTCATTGAATTCTTCCTCAATTAGATCATCTAACACATCAATAGTATGATATTCTTCTTTATCATTGCATTGAATAGATTCGAAAACGCTAAAGGTAACATGCTCATCATTAAGTCGCATGGTCAGTTCACCTTTGTAAACAACAATAAGAGTTTGTTTGGTGGCTAAAAATGGTCATCCCAAGATTATGGGGACCTCCTTGTCTTCCTTGCAGTCAAGTATGATAAAATCAGTCAAAAAAACAAGATATCTTTGATTTTCCCTTCAGGTTGAGCCAAGGATCAATCAGCTAGTTGCAATGTCACTACAGTAGGTTTCATGTGACCAATTCCCAACTTTCTGAAAGTAGATAGTGGCATTAGGTTGATGCTAGTTCCCAAGTTGCATAAAGTCTTGCCCAAATAATGGTTCCTAATTGAACATGGGATAATAACGCTCTCAGGATCTTTCATTTTTGGGGGTAACTTATTTGTCAAAACAACACTATAGCCTTCTGTGAGTGCAATAGTTTTCATATCACTAAGCTTCTTCGTTTTGGACAAGAGCTCCTTCATAAATTTCCCATAATTCATAATTTTCACAAGAGCGTCTACTAAAGGAATATTGACCTAAAGTTGCTTCAGTATGTTCAGGAACAACTGGTACTGCTTATCCTGCTCATTCTCTATGAATCTTTGTGGAAAAGGTAAAGGTGGAGATACATCTGATTGCGTCGACATATTTGATTGCGTTTACAATTTCGAGGGTCGAACATTATGCATATGAGTGACAATTTATGGAACTTCCTTGTCTGGTACATCAACAAGCTTTTCAGATTCAACCTTCTCACCAGGGATCACTTCACTAGTATCTTGAGGTGCTATAGTAGAGTCTGTAGTCGGCTCGCTAGTTTCTTTACCACTCCTGAGAGTGATAGCCTTGTAGTGTTCTTTCCCCCTCGGACTGGGATTTTTCATGTCACTAGGTAGTGTGCCTGGTGGTTGAGTATTCAGATTCAGAGCAAGTTGTCCTAATTGTGCTTCTAACGCCCGAATAGAAGATGAATTCCCTTGAACAATAGCTTCTGTGCGAGTCAAAAGGAGAAGCTTGCATGAACTGTTGTCGTCAATGTTCTTTAACATGCTGATTCAGTATTAAAGAGTGTTATGGCCGCGTCTGATTCTGGTGTGGATGCATCTGAATGTGCTGATAGTAGTTTTGCTGTTGTTGATTGTAATTCCCTTGTTTTGAATTATAATTGCCTTAAGTGCATATCTTCCCATATCAGAATGTCGCAGCATTTTGTCCAACATTCTGACTTCTCCAAGACTGTTGATTGCGTGCAGAATTATTATAAGAGGTTCCATAAGAATTGTTCCAGATGTTTCTGACATAAAAGGCATTCTCTGCATGTTGTGGACAATCTTCATAGCTGTGGTTGTCACTGCAAATATCACAAAAAAAGGTAGGAACATCAACTTGTTGAGTGACTTGTATAGGTGTAACGCCACTAGTCCCTTGCATATTTTTTATCATATTTGAAAGAGAAAAAACTTGAGCACTAAGTGCAGATATTGCATCCAATTTAGTAACTTTCAGAGTAGCTTTTACTTGTGTAGCTCTAGAGATAGGATATTGATAATCATTCTGAGCAATTCTCTCAAGAATTCCAATAGCATCATTATAAGTATAATCCAACAAAGGACCATTGGCTGATGCGTCAACAAAATTCCTTGTGTGTGAATTCAACCCATTATAGAAAATACCAATTTGTGTTTCCTATTGAATGTCGTGCATGGGACAACGTCGAAACAAAGATTTATAACGTTCCCATGTGGTGTGAAGATTCTCATCATCCAACTGATGATAAGCTGTAATATTATTTCGGAGACAAGCATTCATTGTTGGCGGGTTAAATCGCAAAACAAACTATGTTGCTAGTGCATTCCAAGAAGTAATTGATCCGACAGGTAGCCCAAGAAACCAAGTATGAGCTATTCCCTGCAAGGAATAAGGAAATAATTGTATCTTCAAAGCGTCATCAAGAATGCCTTGTTGACTAAAGGAATCACAAATTAATAAAAATGATTTAAGATGTTCTCGTGCATCTTCATGTGGTAGTCCAGCATATTGCCCATTAGAATTCATTAATTGAAACATTACTGGCTTGAGTTCAAAATTTCTAGCTTCGATTGTTGGCCTAACAACTCCCGATTGTAAGTCATCCAAGACAAGTACTACAAAATCTCGTATAGTCCTATTTTGTATTTGAGTGTCTTGCGACAATGGTGGGTCATTAGCATTTTGGTGTTGCATCAAGGGTATGACTTCATAGTTTCTTACTAAAGCCATATTCCTTTATTCTCAAAGTCTCCTTCAAATGGTTCTTTCAATTTCTGGATCAAAATCGACAATAAACTACAAATTGCTTCAGGTCATACAACACCGAAAATAAAATGTGAAAATAGAAACAAAAAGAAAACAAGTTAATAACAACTAAATATTATGAAATAAAACAAACAAAAATAAACATCAAACAAACACCATCCCTGACAACAGGGCCAAAACTTGATCATCTATTTGATGTCACAGCAATAATGTGCAAGCGTACATTGCTGATGCAAGTATAGTAGACAGATATGAGTCTATCGAATATCGATCCCATGAGGATGGTTGTCTTTTGTCTATCAATGTCAGTGCAATAAATAGATAGAAATGAGAGAAATTACGAGAGTAGTTGTCGAAGCAATAACTTGAAAACAATAAGATAAAATATGATAATGATAAAATGGGATTGCCAACGTGAATATTCAACAGAATACTAAGTGCTCACAAGGTATAAAAGGATAGGTGATTGTCGATGCATTAAATTACAATGAATATCTTACGAAGCTTAACTTCTCTATTTAATCTAAGACTTAAACATGCACATTAGCCATACCTTCCGGCGATGGGAATGGAACACTATTAAGAACAAGTGGATTAAATTCCTCTAATCCTGAAGCAACTTCCATTGTCATGCTTGTTAGCTTGAACTGTCGCTGCACTTTCCAGTGTCAGTGACCGCAATAACACTTCCATGCTAAAAACATTCAAACCCAAAGATTAAATAGTAGAAGCAATATTGAAAAAAATAACATTTAACCCAGAAATCATGTATACTTCCGTACAAACATGAAATAGAAAGTAATCACTGGCATTTAGAAAAGAAATATAAAAGAAACAAGTAGAGAGTACTATTCCTAAAAAATCTCGACTTGATCTCTTAACTCCCTCTTATGTCGCACTCAGGGCTCCTTGTCAGGAGTTGATCTGTATCCCTTTCACATCGGTTCACTCATAAGAGACGTAAGCCACCATAGCCGAAAAGCTTCAAAAGATAGGTTGAAGAAGATGATACCCACCAAAAAGCCTTATCTATTTTTTCCTTTTCACGTGAATATTAATATTTATCCAAATAGCACAAGTGTCATTTCATCAGAATCATGCTGCCTCTGTACGTAGAAGTTAGTTGTACCAGACTGGACAGCTAACACATTTTTGTTCTTATCCAGACAGCTGTCAGCTACAGCGACAATTCTAGGCGCAATCTAGAAATACTCATACAGCGACATCAGTACCAAAACATGACAAAATTAAGGATAAATAGACTAAGATCCACAGAGGAATAAAATGCAATTTACTGAACTGAAAATGCTAAAATATGTGCTAAAGATAACTAAATGGGGACAAATTAACCAATAAGTAGGGAGAAAACATATGTTCTTTCTAGTACTATCACACCTCCAAACTTGAGTTTTTACTTGTCCTCAAGTAAAACAGAAACTAGAAATGCTACACAAGAGGTATCAGGACCCTGTTTCTATAAACCGAACTGTAAATATTTATAAAAATGAGTTTCATTAAGGTGGTATTAATGTTTCGTTGAAAAATTTTAACGTCTCGATAGTTAATTAATTAAAAAGGACTAAATCGTAAAAGATGTAAAATTTAATCATTATTTGATTTGAGTGATTAAATGGTTAATTGAATAAAGGTAAAGGGACTTAAATGGTAATTAGACCATTTAAGGAGTTAGTGGACAAATATAAACATGACTTTGGTGTTTTATTTAATTATTAACCAATGTTAAAATGGTAATTTGATAAATTAATTAAAATTAAAATAAAAACTTAAGTAAAATATGAATGGTTGTCATCTTCTTCCCCATTTTACAACCGAATTCTTCCATGGATGTTAAGCTAGGTTTTGGCCAATTTCAAAGTTTTGCATGGTAAGTAATTCTTACTCGTTATTAGTAATTTTTATGTTTTTGAGATCGTCACAATTAGGTCGAACTAGCCTGTACCTTCGATTTTCAAACTGTTAAAGATTTTGAATGTTTCCATTGATGAACCTTATGATTTTAGATCGTTATAATTTTTGATGAATTTATCGATTAGGGACTAAATTGTTGAAATAATAAAAATACAAGGATTTGATGTGAAATTGTTACAATAATGGGCTGTTTTGGATGCCATAAGTATTTGAATAGACTTGATTTTGGGTAAAAATGGTTAATTTGCATGTTTTAGGCTCAGGGACTAAATTGAATAAAAGTAGAACTTTAGGGGTAATTTTGTAAAAATGTAAAAAATGATTAAATTACATAAAAATACATTTCTTTACTATCTAAATTAATAGATTGAATGAAATTATTAATTTAGATCAAGATTGGGTGAAAAATCGATGAGAATAGAAATTTACCAAAATGCCCTTATACTTTGTCATTTCTGTAATTTTTCCAGTAAGTTCGTATGAACTGTATTATGTATAATTTTGATTAAATTGAATGTTAATATATGATTTTATTGGAAATGAATCAATATATATGTTATTATACAATTTATCATGTTATGAGACGACGTAAATCCAACGACGTACAACGATTATCGAGCTCGATTTGAACCTTAGGAATTCGTAGGATACAAATGACATGTCATTAGGGTTTACATGTTTCGGTTGTTGGTCTTGAATGTCTTACCCGTGGTAGAGATCTGGCATGTGTTGCAGATACTCCACAGCTCGTGTGAGCAGCACCATGTAGCTACATTCCGACCCACAGGTTGTGTGAGTTGGCTTATTTTCATAGCTCGTGTGAGCATACTTATTCATAGCTTATGTGAGCATATATGTAAAAGAATTGACAGACTACGGTTATATGTTTAGCACACTTCGTGTGAGCTATCCCATGTATCCTATAGTATTCTATTCGGTTCAACATGCATGAATTTACAAGGATATGGTAAGTGAAATATATGAACCAAGACATATATGTATGAAAAACTTTGAAATGGTGAGCTACATGGGAAAATATGTTATGTTGAAATGAATGACAAGTCCAAATGAATCATGTTTAAATATAATGGTTATCCATGTCAAATTCATATGAACCATATTTAAATGAACTAACATGTGTTGCTGATGTGCTTAGGCTTATGCCAAGCTTGTGGATAAGATTGATGTTTATGATTATGCTTGTACTATGCATATGAAATGGGTAAGAAGAGGGAATGATATGGTAAGTACGTAATTGTGATGTATTATGATGTTATAAAAAGGTTTAATGAGATAAATGATGTATTCATATGTGAGTAAATTGCTTATGCTATGGATAAATACATTGAATTGAGAATTAATAATATTGTTTAGGCTTATGATAAGCATTGGGAACGGAAATGAAAGTAAGTAAATTGAAAGGTGTATAACCTTATAGAAAGATTGATGGTTATACATTCCATCCCATAACATCCTTTCATGTTATGAATTATACATATATGTGACATTAATGAATTTACTCATTTGTGAGTCGATGGTTATAATTTGATAAATTTTCAGGCATTGGTATAGATTTATTTTTAACCTAAAATTTCATTATTGAAATTTAATATTATGCTTAAAGTTTATACGAGCTTACTAGGCATGCATTGCTTACGTAGTTATTTTTCCTTTACCTTACAGATTATCAAAAGTTCGATCGGGTTAGAAGGTAGTCAGAGATCCATCACATTATCCATCGATTTTATCGGTAGATTTTGATGCTTTGGTCGTGGTTATAATGGCATGTATAGGTGGAATATGTCTATTGTTTAGTTGATGATAATGGCATGTAATGTTACTATGAACTTGTAAAACTTATGTTATTGTGATGCCTTGATGGTTGGTGTGCTTTTGGCACTTTGATGTTTAATGGTTGGTGTGTATAAGATCAAATTGATGCATGGTTTTATGGCCAAAGTGGTAAGAGTTGGCATGTTTGTAAAGTGATCATTTAAGGCATGTTTTGATATGAAATTTAGTCAAGTATGTTTGTTTGAATTATGACCATTTGGACATAATTTGGTATGTATATATGTTGGTTGTTGGAACCATTTGGAAATGGCTAGAATGGTGACAATTAAATGGGTTTGATGTATGTGAGAAGTGGTCCCAAAGGTAAGGTCATTTTGATATGTTTGATATAGAAACAAGTTAATTGATAAATGGTTAAACATGCACATTTATAGGTATTTTATGATTGATGATATCTTGGCATTTTGGTGCTTTCCTGGTTGATGTTAGAATGGTCAAGTGGATGTATGTTTTAGTGATCATTTTGGTATGTTTTTATATGACTTTGGCATATGGTCATTGTGGTAAGTTTGGTAAGAAAATTAGATGAGAAATGTATGGTTGGTTAATGGCTAAAATTATGCAATATGTAAGCATTTTTGGTGTTTTTGATTGAAGTGTCTTTGGGCATATTGGTTGTATGGATAGATACCATATTGATTTAGCTCCATTATGCATGTTTTAAGTACATTTTTGAATGCGTGAAATAGGTACAAATGGTTTGTATGTGTGAGCATGATTAGGGTGAAGGAAATGGCTTGAAAATGACCTATTTCTCGTCCACATGGCCTAAGACACGGGCATGCGTCTTAGTCGTGTGTGACACACGGTCACGTGACACGGCCGTGTGTCCTCTGTAAGTTTTTACAGGTTGCATTTCAAGAGTTACATAGCCTGGCCCACGGGCGTGTGGCTTGGTCGTGCGAACCAAGGCAGAGAGTTACACGGGCACAGACACAGTCATGTGTCCTTACTTCGAATGCCCACACGGCCTAATACATGGGTGTGTGTCTAAGCCGTGTGAGTCACATGGCTTGGCCGCACGGGCCGTGTGACCCTTGTAGTATGAATTTTTATATCTTTTTCCATGAAGTTCTAAATGTTTTCGATTTAGTCCCAAATTGTTTCTAAAGTGTTTCTAAGGCCTCGGGGGCTCAAAAAAAGGGACGTTGTGCAAGTGTTTGCACAGACTATGATATGATTTATGAAATGTTTGATAATGAATGTTTTTATGTTAAAAGTTTTCGGTAATGCTCCGTAACCCTATTCGGGCGATGGATACGGGTTAAGAGTGTTACAATTTATAAGTATTTTGTTAAGTAATTTTTAATGATTTAAATGTGTAGGGATTAATTGTTAATGTAATAATAATTGAAGGACTTGGTGTGAAATTGTTACAAATGTGGGCTGCAATGGATGCTATCAACATTTGGGTGGTATGGATTTTCAATAAATTTGGTTTATTTGCATGATTAGGACATAGGGACTAAATTGAATAAAAATGAAATTATTAATTTTGTAAAAATGTCAAAAAATACTAAATTGAATAAAATGAATTAGTTTTACTGTCTGAATTAATGAATTGAATGAAATTATTAATTTAGATCAAGAACGAGAAGAGAAAATTACCAAATAGCCCTTATACTTAGTCATTGCTGCAATTTAGCCAAGTAAGTTTGCATGAACTTACTCATTATAATGTTAATTAAATCACATATTTATTATGTTGGTTTTAATGTAAATGAATCAATATATATAAATGTATACATATTATGACAAATTGATGGTGATCGAGTCCCGGTTGAACTTTAGCAATTCATAAGATACAAATGACATGTCATTAAGGTTTTCATATTTCGGGTGCTATTATTGAATGCCTTACCGATGGCTGAGGTCTTGTATTTGCTGCAGATACTCCACAGCATGTGTGAGTAGCATCATGTAGCCTACATTCTGACCCACAGCTCGTGTGAGCAGGCCTATTTCACAGCTCGTGTAAGCAACAATATAAAGGAAATGTTACATTTATATGTTTAAGCACACTTCGTGTGAGCTTTCTCGAGTATCTGATGATATTCTAAGTGGTTCAACAGACATGAAAAGGAAAGGAACAGTAAGTTTTCAAATGAACTATATCATGTAGTAATGAAAAGGATTGAAATGGTAAACTTCAATGAAAATGTGCTTATGTTCATGAAAATGTTGTATGAATCAAATGATGTATTTTCTCATTAAGTGGCTTATCATGTGGTTGATTCCAAAAGAGTTATGTATAAATACACTACCTTGTGTATTGATGATGATGTTTAGGCTTGTGCCAAGCTTGTGGTCATGGTTGATTTTTATGCTTATGCTTTGTAATATGCAAATGGAATAGGTAAGAAAAGCGAATGAAATGGTAAGTTCATAATTAGGATGTAATATGATGATATAAAAAGAGTGATGAGTTAAATAATGTACTTATATGTGAGAAATCTACTTATGCTATGGATGAGTTTACATATATCATGGATAAATACACTAACTCGTGAATTGATAATGTTGTTTAGGCTTAGGCTAAGCATTTTGAATGGAATGGAAAGTAAGTAAATAGAATGGTTCATAATCTTATGAAAAGGTTGATGATTGTGTAATATGTATTGTAAAATCCTATTATGATATGAATGAAAAATATATGTGATGCTAATGGACTTACTCATTTGTGAGTTGTTGGTTACAAAGTTTTATAAGTCTTATGGCATTGTATAGGTTTATATTTATTCTATAAAGTTCAATATCGAAATGGAATATTATGTTTAAAGTTTATATGAGCTTACTAAGCATTCATTGCTTATGTAATTATTTTCCTTTACTTTACAGATTATCGAAGCTCAATCGGTTGGAAGTTCGTCGGAGATCTATCACACTATCCGATGATTATATCGATAGTTTTCAATGTTTTGGCCAAGGTTATAATGACATATATTGGTGGACTTGTGTTTAATGTTAGTTGAATTTTGGTTGATGATTTTAGCATGTATAAGTTGTTTTGGCACCATGTGATGTTGATTGGTTTGTGTCATTTGGGTACTTTTGATGCCTATTTAGTATTTGTTAATGTAGCAATGGTTTGATGCATGTTTCAATGACCAATATGGTATCTGCTGGATTAGTTTCAATATGGTCAAGATAGGGTATGTTTTGACATGGTATTGGACTTGATGTGCATGATTAAAATATGATAATGTATACATGTTTAGGTAAGATTTCAATGAATGCATTTGAGGTGCCTTGTTTGGCATACTGGTTGAATGGATTTTTTTCTATTGAATTGGTCATTTCATGCATGTTTTGGTAAGGTTTTGATGCTTTGATTATGTGCTTAAAATGCTTTTAGGTACATGCTTGATTTGGTGATGGAAATTGCTAATTTTGGCCAATTTCATGTCCACATGACCTAAGACAAGGGTGTGTGACTCAGCCGTGTGTTACACACGGCTAGGCAACATGGCAATGTGTCACCTATAGGTTTTAATGCATGTAAGTCAGGCTGTTACATGGCCTAGCACACGACCTGGCACATAGACGTGTGTGGCTATTTCGAAAGTCACACGACCTGACACATAGGCGTATGGCTTGGCTGAGTGACTCAACTCAGATAGTTTCACGAGTGTGGACATGGTCGTGTGTCCCTATTTTGATTGTTACACAACTTGAGACACGGGTGTGTGTCTCAACCGTCTGAGTCACACGATCTGGCCACACGGCCGTGTGACCCTTGTAGTAAAGATTTTTTGAAATTTTCTTAAACTTTTCAAATATTTCTGATTTAGTCCCGAATCATTTCTAAGGTATTTTTAGGGCCTCCAGGGCTTAATTAAGGGATGATATGTATATAAATGATTATTTTATAATGTGTTTGTCATAATGTATGAAATGTATGTTTAAATGTTCTATTTGTATGGTAACGCTCTGTAACCCTATTCCTGTGATAGATACGGGTTAGGGATGTTACATCCAAGGTGCAACAATGTTTTCTAAGATTGATTTAGGATTTGTGTATTATCAGTTGAAGGTGAGGGAGTCTGATGTGTTGAAAACTGCTTTTAAGACTCGGTATGGCACTATGAGTTTTTGGTGATGCCGTTTGGATTAACAAATGCCCCTACTACGTTCATGGATTTGATGAATTGTGTGTTTCACTCGTAGTTAGATCAATTCGTGGTTGTCTTTATAGATGATATTTTGGTATATTCTCGTTCTAAGGAGGATCAAGTTGAGCATTTAAGGGTTGTTTAGCAGATTGTTTGAGATAAGCAGTTGTATGTAAAGTTAAGTGTGAATTTTGGCTTTAAAAAGTCATATTTTTAGGACATGTTGTATCGACAGAAGGGATTCGTATGAATCCAAAAAAGATAGAAGCGATGTTAGAATGAAAGTTTCCTAGGAGTGTTACTGAAGTTAAGAGTTTCTTGGGTTTAGCTGGCTATTATTGTAGATTCGTTGAAGGGTTTTCTCTTATTGTTGTACCTTTAACAAAACTTCTTTAAAAAGATGTGGTTTTTGAATGGACTGATGAAAGGCAGAAGAGTTTTGAACAGCTTAAGGCATTTTTTAGAAGGCACTAGTGTTGATTCAACCAGAGCCTAGAAAAGATTTTGTTATTTATAGTGATGCTTCGTATTCGGGTCTTGGTTGTGTGTTGATGCAAGAAGGTAAAATTGTGCCTTATTCTTCGAGGCAGTTGAAGACACATGAGTGCAATTATCCCACTTATGATTTGCAGTTAGTTGTTGTGATTTTTGCACGAAAGATTTGGTGCCACTACTAGTATGGAGAGAAGTGTGTTATCTATACGGATCATTAGAGCCTTAAGTACCTCCTTACCCAAAAGGAGTTGAATTTAAGGCAAAGGAATTGGATTGAGCTTTTAAAGGATTATGATTGTGTGATATAGTATCGTCCTGGCAAAGCGAATGTAGTTACTGATGCTTTAAGTAGGAAGTCGATGTCGAAATTGAGAGCTACGTCTGACGTTTAAGTTTAGGTAGTGATGGTGGTTTGTTAGTTGAACTTTAAGTGAGGCCAACTTTGTCACAACAAATTAAGGAGAAGTAATTTTTAGATGGGGAGTTATTAAAGAGGATTCGATAGGTTGAGCAAGGTGTTAAAGGAGATTTGATGTTTATAGTGATGGTATCTTGAATTTTTGAGGTAGGTTGTGTGTGCTGCATGGTGTAGATTTAAGGCAAGTGATTCTTACTGAGGTGCATAGTAACCCTTATGTTATGCATCCCGATAGTGGTAAGATGTATCATGATCTTAGAGAGGTTTATTGGTGGCCTGGGTCGAAGCGTGATGTTACAGATTTTGTGACTCGATGTTTGGTTTGTCAAAAGGAGAAAGTTGAACATCAGTTTCCTTCAGGTTTGTTGCAACTGGTTGCGATTCCTGAATAGAAGTGGGAAAGGATTACTATGGATTTTGTTTCGGGTTTGCCTTTGACTCCATCGAAAAAGGATTCAGTTTGGGTTGTAGTGGATCGGTTTTTAAAGAGTGTGCATTTCTTAGTTGTGCATACTAATTATTATTTGAAAAGGTTTGCGGAGTTGTATATTGTTGAGATTGTTCGTCTTCATGGGGTTCTAGTTTTGATGGTTACAGATAGGGATTTTCAATTTACTTCAAGATTTTGGAAGAGTTTGCAAGAAGCTTTCGGATCAAAGCTTAGGTTTAGTACGGCCAATCATCCTTAAACAGATGGTCAGTCTGATAGGGTAATACAAGTATTAGAATATATGTTGCGAAGCTGTGTTATAGAGTTCAGTGGTAGTTGGGAGCGATATTTTCCTTTGGTAGAGTTCGCTTACAACAACGGTTTTCAAGCAAGTATTTGTATGGCACCTTTTAAAGCATTGTATGGTAGAAAGTGTAGAACTCCTTTGTGTTGGACAAAATTAGACGAGAAGCAAGTTGTTTGATCGGACTTAGTTCGTGAGATTGAAGAGAAGTAAAGTTGATTTGTGATCATTTTAAAGCAGTGTCTAATAGGCAAAAATCCTATGCAAATTTGTAACACCCCAAAATAGGGCCTAGGATTTTTAGGGGTATTTTAAGAATTTTATCCTTAGAGTGCTCGAAATTTAGTAGCATGGCAAGTCTGAATTATATTGGACTATGGCATCTTAGTTGTTAAAACAATTTTTGAAAATAAGTTTTAAAAGACTTTCAATTTGGGCCTAGGTTCTTATTTGTAAAAGGGGAAAAATTATGAGTTTTTAAGAGGCAATTATCCCAAATTTTAAAATTCTAGCCTATTTTTCCCCCAATACCATATTCACATTAGTTTCATCCTCTCCCCTCTCTTATTGCCATCCTTTATTCTCCCAACACTAAACCACTCGATTTTGATTTCCAAACTATAAGCTTTTGAATTATCCCAACACCCAAGCCTTAAACACTCGTAGAATCACTTTAAAAACACCCAAAACTCCATGGATTTCATCATCTTCTCCAAACGTCGGTTTCTTGAATTTTCATCAAAACTCATTTAATTTTCCATCTAAGGTAATGTTTCGAATTCTTATGAGTTTTTCATGATATCTTGTCCTTAAAATTGAAGTATTAGCCATTGAATCGCAAATTTTTAATAAAACTCAAAAATTTGGACATTAATGGTGGATTTTGGGATTTTGAGTAAAAATGTGGTTTCAAAGTGTTTTTCAACTCATTTTGTCATGATTAGAAAGTTTTTGAACTTACCTTGAAGTTTCATTAATTATTTCTATGTTTTAATGAATTTTGTGAAAATCGTCAAAAAGATGTCAAAAAATTTTGATACCATGAATTGGGGAGTTTTCAGAGATTTAAGGATTAGGCGTACATGACTAATTAGGTGAACGAAATTCGTTTTAGGTGAAAAGGTTAAGCGTAGTCCGAGTTATGAGCATTCTAAGTTTGTTTTGTTAAATTTTGGTTACATGAGAATTTACAATAAGTTGATGTTTTAGTGGGTTTAACTGAGTTCTTGGCTACTACCTGATTATGAATTTTGTATGGTTATTGTGTGTAAATCCTCAGATTCATTAGAGCCTTCTACAAGTTAAAGGAACAACTACTTTGAGCTTTCAACTTCTCGGTGAAAACATAGTGGTCAATGTTTGGAATCATTGCTCGTAGACATGAGTCATGTGTCATTTGGGAATATAATAGTAGCCTAAACCCCTACTCTATATTCCGAGTGTAAGTTTTCATGTATCTATATTTACTTTATGGCTTTGTGCTTATATGATTGTGAAATTGTGCATGGTGATGAGAAGCTTAAATGTGTGGTACATGGTTATAGTAACTGTTGTGAAAGGTGAAAATGTATACATGATATATATGTTATATGATAGTGATAGTGTTTTGGAAAAGATGCTAACATGCTGTGATATTGCACGAATAATCGGTAAGTGTTACATGTTTGATTTTGGATATTTTGGCCTTGTTATTTTGAAACCATAGGATATAGTTGGCATGCCATAGGATTATGAGTACCCACCTATATGTACAGTGATTTTGGGTGTTGAGGCCGAGGAATATGTTGGAGGGATAAGGAAATGTGAGCTAAGCTCTATTCAATGGGACATGTGAGGGGAAATAAGGAGAGTGTTAACTTATGCTACACTTTTGGGACATGTTTTACTCTATGAGTCTATATTTGGTGTGTTGGAGTTCTGTGTATCCGATGTGTGATGATAAAGCTCACTATATGTTTCATAACTCAAGTGCCAATCTATCATATTATATGTAACTGTGTGGAACATGTTGTATGCTTAATGGGGTATGTGCTATATTACCAATTTATTGTTATATGTGACTTGTGCAATGTGATATATGCTTGATTAAATATGTGTGTTAAATGATATATGTTTGCATGAGTATGTAAATGATGTGCAGATGAACTAGTAGATAATGCATGGATAGGTACTTTACGATACTACACATAGGACAATTGTAATTGTACTTATAAATGGTTGTCTTGATGATGCATGATGACATGTTAGTGATGTGGTTATTCTAATCTTTCACTGAGCTTGTTAAGCTCATCCACTCCCTTCTTTACTCATTGCAGATTAGTTGTGTGTTGGTGTGAACGGTGTGGTTTCCGAGAGGTGATCCAAGCTAGTTTTGTGTTATTATGTAGGTGTTCTTTATTTATTTACGTTTTTGGGAAAAAGAAATGTGATAAACTTGTTTATGGACATGTTATTTTCTAGATATTTTGTTGGTTATAGCTTTTGTTTATAAGCTTTTGTTTTTTGCATGGTGTTTCCAGCTTAGACACGTTGTTAATGTTTTGAACCGTCAAATTTTAGTTATTGGATAATTATTTGTCTAAGTATGTGATGCATGATGTTTAGAAACTAAATGAGAATAGATTATTTGCTTATGTATGCTGCAAATTTAAGGTCTGGAGTAGGGGTATCGATATTTGTGTTGTAAAATCAATACCTATGTGTTTTGAAACATGCAGAAAGTCAGATTAGTGATTTGGTATCGATACCATTGCTCGAGTATTGATACTTGGGGTCAAAATATCGATATTTCATGATAAGTATCGATAATTTTTTAGATTTTAGTCGAGAAATAGAATGCAAGTTTGGTATCGTTTTTCCAAGTGGTATCAATACCAGCTAGGGAAAATATCGATACCCTAGTGTCAGTATCGATAACTACGAACAAGTTTTAAAAATTTTGTTAAATGGACCTTACGCATGTTTGAGTATTATTATACGACTATTTGATGAATGGTTAGCATGTAACATTGATAACTAACAAATATTATTAACTTAAAACCTATACGAATGATAATATGAAAAGCATTTCTTTTAGAATGAACTTTCACTCGTTATATATGACATGAGACGAGGGTGTGGCATCCCTGTTCGGGCTTGGCAACCAGGCCAAGTATAGGGTGTTACAAGAATACATACTAACATTCATTCGTTTACCTTGTTACCATAACCATTTAGCCCAATAAACTATAATAAACAAATACTGATACGCAGGTAACCACCAAAACACCATATTGCTCGTCCGAAGGATATCTCCAGTACACACATGAGCACCGAAGTGCTAAGCCCATAGGTATCAAATATCATAAGACATTACATCCCTCTAGAACACACATGGGTCTCTGTAGAGACAATTAGTAATAGTGGTCTCCAAAGAGACAAAACTAGATAATCTGCAAGAAATGTTGGATTTTGGTTTAAAAAATGAATTCTCCATACATTGGTATCATCTCATACCAAATCTCGTACAACACACAAATAACCTTATTAGCATTCCAATTGTATCCTATCCTTTCTTACATTCATCCGGGCACATTTAACACATTAGTTTATTTATTTACAATTCAGCCCATTTCTCACAATTTTGTACCATTTTACAACTAATTCAAAATACTATCACATGATATAATTTCATAATTTAAACACATCAAATAAATTTACAAATATAACTACACCATATGAACTTAATGACAAAAAATCAATGAGCAAAGTGTCCGTGACTAATCAGTAATTTTCTCTTTCTTCGATTATCTACTTATTAATTCAAATATTAATCTATATTGACATCTTGTTCTATGCATACAACATTTTAATTTTACTTTTCACAAATTCCTAATTTTTTGTATTTTATTCAATTTAGTCCTTAAAATCAAAACAATCATATATTTCAAATTAAACCTCGCTTTTTAATCTAATTTCAATATCAACCCTCTACAGCCCTCTAATATCTATAATTATAGAAATTTAGCATAAATTTTGAATTTTTTACACTTTAGTCCTTATGTTCAAAAGTAACATTTTTCACTTTACAAATTAAATCTTTTTCATATCTAAATCGAGCTACAACGATCTAAAAAACATAAAATTTATAAAAAAACAGACTTCATAATCACTTACAAGGAAAGCTGAATGTTGGAGCATTTAACAATGGTTTTTCTCTTGGTTCCTTTTTTTTATGGTAGATGGTGGACAAAGAAAGAAAATAAGTTGGTGGCTTTATTTTCCTTTGATTGTTTTATTATAATATCATTTAATCTTAATTTTAATTAAATAATTAACATGCAAATTACTCAAACTAAGCACTAACCGTCCACCCATTTTAGAAATGATCTTATTGTCATTTAAATCCCTTAACAATTTCTATTTATACCTTTTAACAAATAAAAATCAATAGCGATTAACTTTTACGATTTTTACGATTTAGTCTTTATACCTTAATTACTAACAATTCAACAAATTTACCAAACCAAAAATCAATATAACACTATAATATACTCATAAATATTATACAATATTTATGGACTCAATCATCAAAAACTGGTATTTCGAAATCACCATTTCTGACACCACTGAAAAATGGGTTATTACATGCCATGTGATCATTTTTCATAAGACTTAACCAAAAGTAGTGCCACGTAGATAATGGAGTTAGTGATATATGAAACTTGATTCAAAATTAAAGTTTTATGTAAATAACTGAACAAATTTAAAGTTTGAATATACAATTACACTTTAGGTTAAAGTTCATATATAATTTTAATATTTATAATTTTTTATAAATATATTATTTACATCAATTTAATATATATTTCTTTTTAAATATTTAAAATATCATAATTCTCACAGTCCCCATGCAGCTCCAATCAACAGCAGAATAAGTTTTGGCATATAAATATGAAGATCAACTTTAGGGATTATATCTGCAAAATTTTCAAAGAAAAGTTCTTTAGCCTTATCCAAATCATTCTTTTTGAGATTTTCCAGGTCTTGAAATATGTACTACTATTCCTATTTTGCTGTAGTAAATTGTTGGTAAGCATTTTCAATAGTTCCAATTAGTGAGAGTTGTGATGTGTAGGTAAGCGTGAAAATTTTTATTCCAATATATGTTGAGTCCAGTCAACAGTCATATCAATCTAAAGTTTATACTTGATAAAAGTTTTGATTCATTGCAGCTTGATTTCAGAATTACAAGTATAAAGTATAAACCTCTAGTTACCGAATTTCATTTTCAGTTCAAGTTGGTGTATAATACAATGTTTGAAACTTTAAATCATAAAATAAGATTAATTTTTTAAAAATTGATACTCTTTTCTTGATACCTAAATTATAATTTATTATTTAAATTATATATATCTTTAAAAATCTTTTATCAATCATTTAGATACGGGACAATTTTTAACTAAAAATTTTAAAAAAGTTAAACATTATTTCCTTAAGCTTTTAAAAAATTATAAACATATTTTTTTTTAGTCTTTACCCAAGAGCTCCAATAATGAAAAATTCAATAACCCGTCAAAAAGCTCATTCATACACAATTTTCAACAAAAAAACTCAGATTTTGACCAGTTTTTATTTTTATTTTTAAATGTCGTTTTTATTCTTTCTCACACAAATTCAAAACCTTTGTAATATTTTTATTTAAAATAATTTTCTCCATTCTTTTCTATATATTTTGTATAAAATAGTTAATACTTGATGAATTTCTATAATGAAAAAAAATCAAATAAAGTATGAAATCTAAATAATAGGAAAAAGTTAGTAGAAAAAAATGATTAGAGGATTGCAAAGAAAGTTATCTAATAGTTAAAAATCCATTAAAAGAAAAGAAAGATAGGTGAGGAAGGAAAGAGAGTAAAAAAGATTGAAAAGTATTATAATTTTATTTTATTCTTTTAATTTAATTTATAAGTGTTAGGTCTTATAAAATGATTGGTTAAGAATTTTTTTAACGGATAATTTGTGTAATGAATTATACTTTAAGTACCACTTGTGACAAAAAAAATATTTTTAAAAGAAATAATATGATTTACCCCCAAATTGATTGAATTTTGATTGTACAGAGGGAATGCATCTCAATAGTTATTTGAAAGAAAAACACAGTAATGTCCTGGTTGTTCCCAAAATTGTTGCAACGTTTTGTCCCTCAAAGCTGAAAACTTAACATGAATTATATACTCCATTTCAGTAATTTGTTTTGACTTTTAAGCATTTCGCATAGACTTGATAGTTGAGATAGAGATAATTAACCCAAAAGCTTAGAATTATGAACAGGTTTTATCTTTAATTGATCACCCTATATATGTATATAATGTATATAACATTTTCATAGGCAGGATAAGGAGGAACAGCCTTGACTGATAGAAGTGGAACTTTATATAATAAGCACTTATTTCTCTTTGTGGTGGACATTGATTTTTGATTTGTAATCCGTATATTTAGTATTTATTACACACTACTTCCTGGCTCTTTCCTCGAGTTTGGTTGTCGAGCGAAATTAAACTACAAGTTGACATATAAAACTATCATCCTTTGGCAAATAAAAATATAAACACCGAGGGTTGTATCATCTGATACTTATATATGTTTTATATTATATACAAAAATAAAGAAAAAACTAATGAAGAATAAGGCATAGTAGTAACAACTAAACGACGCGTTGGCAAGGATGGACTAAAGTAGCTTGGAAGATTATTTTCACAACGTATTAAAATTTATTTGACTTAATGACATTCCATGACATATCGCGTAGCAAAACAGCTATCTCAATGAACATTACTGGAAATTAACAGAAAATGACAATTTGATGATTTTTCTTTCTCCAATTGAGTTCTAATAAACACAAGAAAATGGTGGCAAGAATTGGATTTTTTTGATAAATGCAATGAATGGAAGTGGGGCCTCGAGGAATCAAAGGAAGGTGGGCTCAGAGGAAGAAACTACCCTTCAATAAATATTTCAAAATTGTGAATGTGCCTCTGAAAAAAGTCTTATTTATCAGTATTGCAAAAGTGGTTTAGCAGGATGTCCTTCAGGATTATAATATTGTAGTTAAATTATCCGATATATAAAATATATAAAAAATTAAAGTATGCAGTTATGGGATTCTATTGGGAAAAGTATGTTATAATTTAACCCATTATTGACTAGCTCATAATAGCTTTCCGAGTTTCTTATGGTGATTCCTCCAAGGAAAAAAACCAAGAAAACTAAAGGTAAATCAATATCTGTATATGTCATTGCCTACTGGTATTCGGATATACATTTAAAGTAGATTTTTCTTTCATATATTTGTGTTAATTATATTTCTGATTGACCAAGGAAAATGAAAAATGGGAGTCATATAGATCAAAATGAGAGATGCTTTTGGTGGATATGAAGAATTCTTATTTTACTTTTGGAGCTGAAATATCTTTTTTTGCTTTATAGGCACTTCTCAACAAGCTTTTTTTAAAACAGACGCCAAGGTTTGATGTAAAAATGATGATGATCCATGATGATTAGTAATTGCCAAAGGTGGCGCCGAATCAATCATCAAGGGGTGATGGAAAGCATAATTGACGCCTCCAAATAAAGCTTTGGGGGCTCCATGCAAATGTGTTTGAATATCCAATTAAATGGAAGACCATTTAGTCTATAATATATATGTATATATATCCTGAGTGCCATTACCATTTGAATTTGATATTTAAAGTGACTTCAGCACTTATATTCAAATCGCACGCTCAACCCATCATTCCATCAGAAGAAAAAAATAAATAAATGCTTTTAATCCGTACTCTGAAATCTTAATTCCTACTTGACTTCATTTTTCATGGATTGAAGACCCCAAGTTTTGACAATTACTACTTCTCAAATTATCTTTAATATAAACTATTTCGCAACTTGGAACCATAGATAATGTTTAATATTCACTTCCTAATCATCATGAGCAAAATGCAAAATCGGTGTAATTGATGTGAGAGCTGAAAAACACGAGTTGTTGACAATGAAACCTGTTTATATTAGTAAACGACGTGGATTGAGTGGTAATAGGTATGATAGGAAATAGAACTCCAAATTAGCTTTTTCTTCTTTCTTTTGCAAGTCTTTTTCATAATATCTTGTTATCAAAGTTATTTATGCGCTATAGGAGTGTTTGATTTAAGTAACAATATACCGTTTTCTAAATATTTCCATTATCATCATTGATCGGACACTTAACAGTTGAAAAGAAAAAAGGCTTAATGATACTCCACTATATTAGAAAACAAAACAAAAACAGAACAGAACAGGTAATGTTCGCTTCTCTGGTAGTTATGTTTACGGTGGAGAGGAAGAAAGTCGAATTTTATCTGCAATTTCATTGCTGCGTCTAATTAGTAAAAAAAAAGATCTATAAAGGGAATTCATATTCAAATGAATGCATATTAGCTGCAAATAATGATGGAATATGGCTTGCACTAGTATATATGCATATTAGCTGCAAATAATGATGGAATATGGCTTGCACTAGTATATATCTTTCTTTTTTTTAGCAAAGTTGTTAATTTAGTAAAAGTGGTGAACAGAGTTCTGATTTAGCTAATTCCATAAGAATTAATTCAACACTAAAAGAAAGGAAGAGACTACCAAATAATCAAAAAGAGAAAAAGGAGGATTAGTGGAAAAGAGAGAAAAGATGAAAGAATCTTGAATGTGTAGTCAATCAATTTGGGTGCATAAATTTTAGAAGTTAAAATATGGTTTAAATGTTGATGTAGATTTAAAATTTAATCTTTTAGTTTCTAAAATTTAAAATTTAAGTTTAATTATTAATATTATTAAAACTCTCCTATTAAATTTGTTGGTGTATATTTTGAAATGAAAAATATTCACTTAATAATTATTTGACAAAAAATAATTTTATAATAAATTTAAATTTAATAAAAGAACTTTAATAGTATTAATAATTTCCTTGTAATTTTAAATCCTATAAATAACGGGATTAAATTCCTTTAAATAGAAATAGATAAATTAAATTTTAAATTTATAAATAGTACAAGTACTTGGTGCAGAATTTAACCTTTTCTAAACTACCTTTACACTCTTAAATATTCTTACAGAGAAAGCTACCCATATATGTGTTGAGACAAGACTTATTCGCTAACTTTTTAGGCCTATATGATTCCAGAGGCTGCTATTTGTGGAAACACAACTCCGACGCCAAATTGTTCTTGATTAAATCAAAATAAAAGTAAAATAAATAAATAATTAAACACTCAGATAGCAATGGTGAATATTTTACCACTTTTTGGTTCGTATTGGTTAAATTTTATTATCATAAGAACGAGAGAGATGATTGGGTTGGTGGATCTTTCAAACATATCCCTATCGCTATCAGTATTGAAACGGAATTATGGGCAAATAGAAATGGTCTTATGCTTGCTTTATAACTTAATATTACACGTATCGAAACTGAAAGTGATTCCGTAGTGGTTGTTTAATTCTGGCCAAATAGAAATAATCTTATGCTTGCTGTATAGCTTAATGTTACCCATATCGAAATAGAAATTCCGTAGTGGTTGTTTAATTCCATAGTTGTTAACACTATCTGTAATAGAACAATTAATTATCTTGCTCTCTTTACACTTGTATTTGATTGCAGATCACTCATGTCTAAATTCATCTCAGCCTCACTCAAGCACATCCATAGAGAGAAGAGTAAATGTGCAGATCGTTTAGGGAGCAACTTTCAACCGAATAGTCCTAGTACTTTCTATAATGGGACCTTTTGTGTTTGTACAGGACCTTAAGCTTGTATTGAGACTGTCGAAATCTGATGTTTATGGCTCACTATATACCGAACTCTTTTGAATTAATATATTGCCATTCTTCTTTGATAAAAAAAAGTAAGAGGGATTCCATCATTAAATTGAAATAACCATAGTAACACGATTAATTTACTAATCATTATCACATCCGGGTGAATCAAAATCTTTTGTATTAAAAATGCATTTATAAAAATATTTTAAAAAGAGTTATGGGTGGAACGGTAAGTAATTTCTAAATGAACCTAATTAATGTTTTTTAAAGATTATAGAAAATTACGAAAATATAAAACACCTTTATAATAATAATACTATCCTTTAAAGTAAGGATATTTTAATAATTTCACAACTAATTTAGTTTCAAGGTAAATTATAAGAATGATCATCTTATTATGTACTTGATTGTATTTTGGATAACTAACAATTAATTTTTTTTAATTTAGTCACTTAACTTTTCAGTCATCTCTTCTTAGTTGTCAACTTAGGGTGAGTTTGGATGGGCGGTGCGTTTACTTGCGGTTAGTGTAAAAACAGCGGTGGCGGTGAGATTAGATACTGTAGCGTGAGACAAAAAGTAAGCTAAACGCACCGCACCACACCCAATTACCCATCCAAACCCACCCTTAGTAACAAAAGTCTAATGTGAGGTTTTTTTTTATTAGCCTAAAAAGAAATTTAGCGCTCCAATATTTACAGATTTTACTAATTTGATCATAAATCTAAAACTTTTAACAAATGTAGCCCTCAATGTTTACAAAAAAATTCATTATATTTTAATTCTAAAAAATCAATAAATTTAGCCCCAAACATTTACAAAATTTGTCAATTTAGTTCTAATTTTGTAAAAAATCCAAAAGAAAAAAATGTTAAAAGCCATTTTTAATAAAAAATTTATAAAATTATTTAAAATTATAAATCTAAAATCCAAAAATATTTATTAGAAATTAAAAAATACAAAAAGGAAAAGAAAAACGTAACAAATTACAATAAAAAAATTTCAAACCAATACGACTTTGCCATAAACTCGTCGATGGATCTTGTCGGAGGTCACTAGTAGAAGTTATGCCAAAGATTAAGTCTCCCCATTAAAATAAACATTCCTTAACAACTCCCCTCGTAACCTTGAGATTCACATTGTTGAATGATTTTGTGAATAGCAACCAAGCTAGAAAAGATTAATAATATATTGATAAATAAATTTACATCATCCCCAGATAAGTGAAGTTTTATAAATACAAAATATTACAAAAACAAAGAGGAAAAAGAACATCAAATAAATGTATCTAAAAAGAAAACCAACCCAGATTTTTTAATTAGTACCCTAAAATTGAGATTAAAGGAAGAGAGCAATTAGATCAACGACAAATTGTAGAATGAAAAAAGATGTAAATCTTATCTTGATAGAATGTGTAAATATTCTAAAATCTTGATATCTAAAATGACAAATTTTATAGAAATTGAGGGTTAAGTTTGTTGAATTTTATAGTTTTAAGGCCAAAATGATAAAATGTGTAATCAGTGGAAGGCTAAATTTGTTATTAGGCCAAAAAAAAGCTCACGTTGGATTCCCGTTAGTGAGTTAACAACAACTAATGGAACTAAGGTATTTAATTTCAAAAAGATGAGTGACTAAATAAAAATAATAATAGTTATGTGAACAAAATAGAACCAAGTTCATAATTGGTGACTATTCTTGTAGTTTACCCTAAATTAATGATTGAATATCCCAATTGATGTAAAATGTAACGAGAGAATTATGGTAAGAATTTAAAATTAAACTTAAGTATAACATGCTTAAATAAATATGATACTGTCACTCCTAGTTCTCCTAGGGACCCAAATTTAAGGCAAGTCTTGGAGCAAATTGAAAGAAAAAGGGAATTTAAGTATTAAAATGAGACATTTATAAAGACTTGAATGATTGGTTGGGGGATGATTAAAATCCAACCTTGGTTTAGTTTGATTGGAACTGGTTGATTCTATAGTAGGAGACATAATAATTAGGATTGAGTGGGGACAAAAGTCTATGGAGATCATGCTGATGGTATATATATAGGAGTGTGTTGGAATAGAATGTCTCTCAATTTTACTCCCCGAATCGTTCTTCCTAAACACTGTCTTCTTCAGTTGCCTTGAACAAAAGAGGATGTAGCTGAAGGAAGTTCTCCATGTTACATCCATTGTGCGAATCTGAGTTTAGAAGTAGAAAGATTGGGAACTGGTAAGTTACCTTATCCCTCCGAACTTTTGGATTGAAGAAAAGTAGAGCAAGGATCCTCTAAGCTTCGGTATAATTGTAAATTCTAGTTTTTAAAGCTAAAGTGTCTTTAAGATTAACCAATAAAGGTGTTAGAGTATGCCCAAAGACCAATCATGAGATGATTGTAATTACATACTAGTTTTACCTTGTTTGTTAATATAAGGCATTGCCATTGTTATTTCAATTTTTTTTTTGTGTGTATAAATAAAATGATTAATAATGAATTCATGAGAAAAATATGATTATTCTTAAAAAAAATTTAATCAAGTACTATTATGGACTAAGACAATAATAATGCATTGAGACTAATAAGTAGTTGATTGATGACAAAGTATAGTCATACATAGGGATGTCAAATTCAATACATGAGTATGTGTTAGAGAACAACATACTGGATTGACCCGCCATGAGTATGTTTCTTGGACTATTACGTAATAATCACAAACATTACTCATAGTGATAACTATGTATATGATCCTTAGACTTGAGATCATCATTGTCCCAACATCGTGAGTCGTATATTTTGATACAATCAAGCATCACCATAACATGTTGGATATACCACAATCCATGTAGTGGGATATGGTTGATAAAGATAATATTTATCCCTCTTACATAATGAGAGTAATATCTTGGGCAACTTGATGGAGTGAGACTAGAAATGCATGACTGTAACAGTTTGGTTTTAGCTAAATCGGAACAGTGGTTTCAGAACCACAAATCTCAAGTCATAAAATTATTTTTTATATTATTTTATGTGTTTACAGCATGATAGCATGTACGTGTGAAAATTTTGTGATTTAATTTTATCGTTTGGATGTTTAAATTTGATAAAAGGATTTAATCGCGTAAAATAAAAAAGTTGCATACTCTTTATTTAAAGTGCTTAATTGCTATGATTAATTAAATTAAAAGTCCTTATGATGATATTAGACCATTGATAGTGTTTATGGACATTAATGGACATGCATTATAAATTTCTATGTGTATTCATTAAGGGTTAATAAGTAAATTGAATATTAATATGTAATAAATAAAATAAAACATAAAACATCATGCATGTTCATCTTGTTTGGCCGAAACTCAAAGAAAAAGAAAACCATTTGAAAGCTTTAAGGTTCGGTACACTTGGGAGCTTGATTTAGGTATGTTATTTGCTTAGTTTTTGATAATTTTTACGTTTTTGATATCGTTACTTCATATACAAGTTAGCCCATGCTTAAATTTTTGAATTTGTTGATGAATTCATGAAATGCCATTGATGAATAATTAAGTTTTTTTGTTGTTGTTTGATGATGGATTATAAGAGTTTGATGTTAGATTATTATGTTTAATTAAGTAGTTTTTGATAAAAATTCTTATTAAGGACTAAATTGTGAAATTTCAAAATTGAGGGGTCCAATTGTGAAATAAATGGAATTAATGGGCTATTAAGGACCTCGGGAAAATTTGGCCTAACATGAGCATGATGAAATTTTGTGTATTTTGAGTTGTTCTGAAATAGAGACTAAATTGAGAAAATGTGAAATATTAGGGGCTAAAGTGCAAAATGCACATTTATGTGTTTTTGGATGAAATTGAATGAACATGTGATTAAATAAGTTAAATTTGAATTTAATTAGATCAAGAAAGGAAGAAAGCGGATTTGGATAGGGGGAAGTCAAAAGCTGTTGAATAGTCTTTCTGATCCGTTCGTTTTCGTACGAGGTAAGTTCATGAGTAAATAAATGTTTTTGAATTAAAATGTATATTTTTTATATATTGCCGAATTGATTTGAGCATTGGATGACTGGTTTCGTGCATGAATTGATTTAATTACGAAGTCGAAAGCCCCAAATGAACCTTAGGAAATGTATAGGATACTGATGTCATGACATTAGGACTTTTGAGGTGTGATTTCATGTAAGACCATGTCTGGGACATTGGCTTCGTATATGATTTGTATAAGACCCTGTCTCGGACAGTGGCATCGATATGTGTTAACATGTAACACCATATCCGGGATATGGCATTGTACAAGCTTTATATGATTTTTGAGTGTCCTTAACAATTTCGAATGGTTTAATGGGCAATGTCAAATTGAGACCGAAGGTGAATTTGAGCGTATGTGTGAAATTTATATGCTCATGATATCTTAAGGTAAGTTAGTACTTAATGTGGTATTATGAATTTACATGAGTTAGTTGAATGTATATATGTTTGAGATTTATTTAAATTCGATCTAGTTGAATTGAATGATAAATATCATTGAAATGATTTATTTGCTTATGGCTTACTAAGCTTTCAAAGCTTACTTTGTGCATTCTTTCATTGTTTTATAGATATATAAAGCTAGCTCGAGCTTGGGGATCGTTAAGGATTATCGTCACACTATCAATTGCCAATTCGATATTTTGAAAGCTTGCTATTATGTCATATGACATGTATAGGCTATGGTTAGTTTTGAATTGTATATAAGTTGCCATGCGAAATGGCTTGTTAGCGATGCTAATTATTATGTATATTTGGTCATGTTATAAGCTCTTTTGGGAAGTATGTTACGAGGTATTTATGTATGATATGTTTGGTTATAAGATTCTGTTAGAGTAATGATTTAGTTGGTGGACGTGTTTTTGCTATAATATATATGTTCTGATAAGCTGAGTTATGTATATGTGATTGCTTGTGAAATCGGTCACGTGGTTTAGAGATTAATGGCAAAAAATGACTATGTTTTTTAGAAGTTTGGTAATTCATTTGAGCAAGTATAATGTGTTTGGTTAATAATGTTATTTAGTTATGAAATGGTACCTAGTTGAGATTTTGTTTTGATTTTGGTATGACCTATAGAGGTTAAATTGGATGACCGAATAAATGATTTGCTAATTGGTTGATTATATAAAAATTAGACATGCTATTTATCATGCTAATTAGGTGTACATTGATTTGTTATTTGTGTACAAATGTTTAATGTGGCTATTGTGAAATGCGCCTAAGTTGGTAATGGTTACAATTGTATTTGGTTATTTAGTGATGCTTGTTTATGTTTTATATATGTATGCCTATTAAGCCGTATGGGATAGCTTGACTTAGACTAATGTGCGATTGTGTATAATTTTACGGATTGGCATGTTCATTAAAAGTTATTTTGACTATGCGGTAATGTTAACTAATGTTTTATAGGTAAATGAATATTAGGTCGTATATTATGATTTGTTTTGATGAATATGCATATGTGAAAAAGTTTTTAAATTGAGGTGTTTGATATTTAGCCAATGAGATAGATGTATTCAATTGAGTGTTGCGATATATAGATACTCGGTATATGAAAATGTAATGTAATAAGCTTATTTAAAATTTGATTATTCAATGCCTTGATTGTTGATCATATGATTTGGCTATTGGATTTATAAAGCATATGTAATATGATTTAATGTATGTTAGTTGGTTTGAAATTTGAATAGTTGAATGGTTATGACTCAGTTAAATTTTAGAGCGTGAATTGTTATAAATGACTGTGTTAGACTGTGTTGTGCTCGGTAATACCTCGTAACCTTAATCTGGCAATGGATGCGGGTTTGGGTGTTACATTTTATTTGGTATTAGAGCTAAGATTTAGTCGATTCTAAGACTAACGTAGTGTGTGAGAGTCTAGCTATACATGCCATATATATATGAATTGCGATAGTGCGATGATTCCTGACAATTCAAAATGTGTTTTCGCATAGCGAATAGATCCCGATCGAGCCATAGCTGACGATGTTGAAAGTATTGCACCCGCTCCTGCTTAAGGGGTAGTGCAATCTGATTCTAGAATTGTTGTTAGTAGCCAAGAGGGAGAGGCAAAGCAAGCCTTCTTCCAGATGATGAATGAATGGTTTACGATTCGTTCGAATGAATTCGGCTGCTCAACAACCTCCACCCCCATCAATTCCTCCTTAAATACCTGTGATGTCCCAAGATACTAATCTGACGTGATTGAATAAGCCTCTGGTTGATAAAATCAGAAAATATAAGGCCGAAGAGTTCAGAGCTACTGTTGACGATGATGCTGAAAGAGCTGAATTCTGGCTTGATAATACGATTTGTATGTTCGATGAGCTATCTTGTACCCCTGATGAATGTATCAAATGTGTTATATCTTGGCTTAGAGACTCTGCGTATCATTGGTGGAATACACTGGTATTGGTGGTTCCAAAAGAACGGGTTACTTGGGAGTTCTTTCAGACTGAATTCTGGAAGAAATATATCAGTTAGAGATTTATAGATCAGAAACGTAAAGAATTCCTTGAGTTGAAACAAGGTCTCATGACAGTGATAGAATATGAGAGGGAATTTGTGAGACTCGAAAGATATGCCCGGGAATGTGTATTGACCGAAGCAATCATGTGCAAGAGGTTCGAGGATGGTTTAAATGAAGACATCAAGTTATTAGTCGAGATTCTAGAAATCAAAGAGTTTGTGGTACTTGTCGAGCAAGCATGCAAAACTGAAGAACTCAGGAAAGAGAAAAGAAAAGCTGACTTTGAAGCTAGAGATTCACAAAAAAGATCATCGAGTAAGTCATTTTAGTCGACATCAATGAAGTTCTGAGTTGATTTTAGCCGTTCAAAGGCTATTGTGGGTTATTCTAGACAAGATCGAGACAGACCACCTGTGAGTTCGAAAGTGACCTTAATAGCTAGTGTTGGTAACATCAGATCTAATCGGGCCTGTTTTAAATGTGGATTGTTAGATCATATCATTCATGAGTGTCTCGAGCTAGTTGAACAAGACACAGTACAAAATACAAGATCGAGTAACACGACAGCTAGAGGTGACCACCCAGAAACACAGGTACTGTGAGTAGTAGACAGAGGGGAACTAAAGACACTACTGTTAGATCTGAAGCTCACGCACCTGCTAGAGCGTATGCTATTCGCGCTCATGAAGAAGCTTCGTCTCCAGATGTTATTACTGATACTTTCACTCTCTATGATACTACGGTGATTGCATTGATAGATCCAGGATCAACTCATTCTTATATATGCATAAATTTAGTATCCAATAAGACTTTTCCTGTAGAGTCTACTAAATTTGTGATTAGAGTATTAAACCCCTTAGGCAAATGTGTATTGGTAGATAAAGTGTGCAAGAACTATCCGTTGATCATTCGAGATTTTTGCTTTTCGGTTGATTTGATGTTGTTACCATTTGATGAATTTGATATAATTCTGGGTATGGATTGGCTATGAACTGCAAACGAAAGACGATCGATTTGAGATGTCAGAATAATGAGACTATCCGGATTGAGTCAGATGATCTGAATGGGTTGCCGATTGTGTTTTTGTCGATGAAAGCTCATAGTTATGCGAGAAAAGGCTATGAAACTTACTTTGCTTATGTTCTTGATACAAAAGTGACTGAAAAAAAGATTGAATCTGTGCCAGTTGTGTGTGAGTATCCAGATGTATTTCCCAAAGAGCTACCGGGATTACCGCCGATTCGAGAAGTTGAATTTGGTATTGAACTAGTACTGGGAACTACTCCGATATCAATAGCTCCATATAGAATGGCTCTGACCGAGTTAAAGGAATTGAAATCTCAGTTGAAAGAGTTGACTGATAGAGGATTTGTACTATCGAGTTTCTCTCCCTACGGTGCACCGGTTTTGTTTGTGAAAAAGAAAGACGGAGCTATTAGAATGTGCATCAACTATTGACAGCTCAATAAAGTGACTATCAAGAATAAATATCCTCTGCAACGTATAGACGATTTTTTCAATTAGTTGAAAGGGGCAATAGTGTTTTCAAAGATAGATTTGAGGTGGGGTTACTATCAGCTGCGAGTTAAGGACTCTGATGTGCCGAAAACTGCTTTTCGAACTAGGTACGAACATTATGAGTTTCTAGTTATGCTTTTCGGACTAACGAATGCACCTACTATTTTTATGGACCTAATGAATCAGATCTTCAGACTGTATTTGGATCAATTTGTTGCCGTGGTTATTGATGACATCTTGATTTATTCCCATGATGAATCCGAGCATCCCGAACATCTAAGAATAGTGCTACAGACTTTGTGTGATAAGTAGTTGTTTGTAAAGTTTAGTAAATGCGAGTTCTGGTTATGAGAAGTTTGTTTTCTGGGGCATATTGTGTCAGTATCGAGTATTCAGGTTGATCCGAGCAAGATTTCAGCAATCCTAGATTGGAAGCCTCCGAGAAATGTGTCAGAAGTCTACAGTTTCCTGGGACTTACCGATTATTACAGAAAGATGTTAAGTTCGAGTGGACAGATAAGTGCCAGAAAAATTTTGATCAGTTGAAAGCCTTATTGACTGAAGCTCCAGTGTTAGTTCAACTAGAGTCGGGTTGTGTATTGATGCAGGAAGGAAAAGTCATAGCTTATGCCTCGAGACAATTGAAGCCGCATAAGAAGAATTACTCAACCCACGATTTGGAATTAGTAGCTATTGTGTTCGAGTTAAAAATTTGGCACCACTACTTGTTCGGAGAGAAATGTCATATCTATTCAGAACACAAGAGTTTGAAATATCTAATGACTCAGAAAGATTTGAATTTGCGACAGCGTAGATGGTTGGAATTGTTAAAAGATTATGAACTAGTGATTGACTACCATCCGGGAAAGGCCAATATGGTTGCTGATGCTTTAAGTCAGAAATCTCTGTTTGCTCTACGGCGTTGAATACTCAATTAGCTCTATCTGATGATGGTGTCATTGTAGCTAAGATGAAATCGAGACCGTTTTTTCTACAGTAGATTTATGAAGCTCAAAAAATTGATAAAGAAATGTTAACGAAACGAGCTCAATGTGATTCGAACCCTAATTTAGAATTTAGGATTGATGCTGATGATTGTTTGAGATTCAGAGGTTGAAAATGTGTCCTGAGAAATTTAGAGTTGATTTGGATGATTTTAAATGAAGCTCATAGCAGTCAGTTATCTGTTCATTTGGGAAGTACGAAAACGTATAACGATCTGAATCAGCCTTATTGGTGGCCTGGTATGAAGCGTGATACCTCTGAATTTGTTTCGAAATATTTAATCTATTAACAAGTCAAAGCTGAGCATTAGGTACCATCTGGGTTACTGCAGCTGTATGATTCCCGAGTGGAAATGGGACAAAATCACGATGGATTTTGTATCGAGTTTGCCTCTGTCACTGAGTAAGAAAGACGCAATTTGGGTAGCTGTCGATAGACTGACTTAGTCAGCTCATTTCATTCCGATACACACAGATTATTCACTTGATAAGTTAACTGAGCTATATAACTCTCAGATTGTGAGGTTGCACGGAGTACCTATATCCATTATTTCAGATAGAGATCCGAGATTCACATTGCATTTTAGGAAGAAATTGCAAGATGCATTGGGTACAAAGCTACACTGTATTATTGCTTTTCATCTGCAGATAGATGGTCAATCTGAGCGGATTAATCAGATACTCGAGGATATGTTGAGATGTTGCATTCTTGAATTTGAAGGTACATGGGAGCAATACCTGCCATTGATTGAGTGTGCATATAATAACATCTATCAATCGAGTATAAAAATGGCACAGTACGAAGCTTTATATGGTCGCAAATGCTGAACACCTTTGTATTGGATAGAGTTTAGCGAGAATAAGATTCACGGGGTTGAGTTGATCAAAGAGACTGAACAGAGAGTGAAAGTGATTCATGATAGTCTGAAAGAAGTGTCAGATTGTTAGAAATCATACGTAGACTTGAAACAGAAAGATATTGAGTTTCAGATCGGAGATCAATTTTTTGAAAGTCTCTCCGTGGAAGAAAATACTTAGATTCGGTCGTAAGGGCAAGTTGAGTCCGAGATTCATCGGGCCGTATGAGATCATCGAGAGAGTTTGTCCAGTGGCATATCGGTTAGCTATACCGAATGAGTTAGAGAAAATTCAAAATAATTTTCATGTATCAATGCTTCGACGATACCGATTTGATCCCTCGCATGTGATTTCTCCTTCTAAGATTGAAATACAGCCTGATATGACGTATAACGAAGAACCGATCACAATATTAGCTCGCAAGTCAAAGAACTAAGAAATTAAAAAAATTCTTTAGTGAAAGTCTTATTGCATCGAAACGGGGTCAAAGAAGCTACTTGGGAAATCGAGGATGTTATGAGAGTGCAATACTCGAACCTATTCACTGGTAAGATTTTTGGGGACGAAAATCCCTATAGGGGGAAGAGTTGTAACAACCTGATTTTAGCTAAATCAGAACAGTAGTTTCGGAACCACAAATTCAAAGTTGTAAATTATTTTTTATATTTTTTATGTGTTTACAGCATGATAGCATGTACGTGTGCAAATTTTTTGATTTAATTTTATCGTTCGGATTTTTAATTTGATAAACAGACTTAATCGCGTAAAATACAAAAGTTGCATACTATTTGTTTAAAGTGCTTAATTGCTATGATTAATTAAATTAAAAGTCCTTATGATGATATTAGACAATTGGTAGTGTTAATGGACATTAATGGACATGCATTATAAATTTCTATGTTTATTCATTAAGGGTAAATAAGTAAATTGAATATTAATATGTAATAAATAAAACAAAACATAAAACATCATGCATGTTCATCTTGTTTGGCCGAAACTCAAAGAAAAAGAAAACCATTTGAAAGCTTTAAGGTTCGGTACACTTGGGAGCTTGATTTAGGTATGTTATTTGCTCAGTTTTTGATAATTTTTATGTTTTTGAGATCGTTTCTTCGTATACAAGTTAGCCCATGCTTAAATTTTTGAATTTGTTGATGAATTCATGAAATGCCATTGATGAATAATTAAGCTTTTTTGTTGTTGTTTGATGATGGATTATAAGAGTTTGATGTTAGATTATTATGTTTAATTAAGTAGTTTTTGATAAAAATGCTTATTAAGGACTAAATTGTGAAATTTCTAAATTTAAGGGCCAATTGTGAAATAAATAGAATTAATGGACTATTAGGGACCTAGGGAAAGTTTGCCCTAACATGAGCATGATGAAATTTTGTGTATTTTGAGTTGTTCTACAATAGAGACTAAATTGAGAAAATTTGAAATATTAGGGGCTAAAGTGCAAAATGCACATTTATGTGCTTTTGGATGAAATTGAATGAACATGTGATTAAATAAGTTAAATTTGAACTTAATTAGATCAAGAAAGGAAGAAATCGGATTTGGATAGGGGGAAGTCAAGAGTTATTGAATAGTCTTTCGGATCCGTTCGTTTCCGTATTAGGTAAGTTCATGAGTAAATAAATGTTTTTGAATTCAAATGTATATGTTTTGTATATTGCCGAATTGATTTGTATATATATACATATTGCCGAATTGATTTGAGAAATGGATGACTGGTTTCGTGCATGAATTGATTTAATTACGAAGTCGAAAGCCCCGAATGAACCTTAGGAAATGTATAGGATACTGATGTCATGACATTAGGAATTTTGAGGTGTGATTTCATGTAAGACAATGTCTGGGACATTGGATTCATATATGATTCGTATAAGACCCTGTTTGGGACAGTGGCATCGATATGTGTTAACATGTAAGACCATATCCGGGATATGGCATTGTACAAGCTTTATATGATTTGTGAATGTCCTTAACAATTCCAAATGGTTTAATGGGTAATGTCAAATTGAGACCGAAGGTGAATTTGAGCTAAATGGTTCAGGTATGTTTGAAGTTTATTATGTTAATGTGGTAATATGAATTTACATGAGTTAGTTGAATGTATATGTGTTTGAGATTTATTTGAATTCGATATAGTTGAATTGAATTATAAATATCATTGAAATGATTTATTTGCTTATGGCTTACTAAGCTTCCAAAGCTTACTTTGTGCATTCATTCATTGTTTTATAGATATATAAAGCTAGCTCGAGCTCGGGGATCATTAAGGATTATCACACACTATCAATCGCCAATTCGATATTTTGAAAGCTTGCTATTATGTCATATGGCATGTATAGGCTATGGTGAATTTTGAATTGTATATAAGTTGCCATGCGAAATGGCTTGTTAGCGATGCTAATTATTATGTATATTTGGTCATGTTATAAGCTCTTTTGGGAAGTATGTTTCGAGGTATATATGTATGATATGTTTGGTTATAAGATTCTGTTAGAGTAATGATTTAGTTGGTGGACGTGTTTTTTCTATAATGTATATATTCTAATAAGCTCAGTTATGTATAAGTGATTGCTTGTGAAACCGGTCACGTGGTTCGGAGATTAATGGCAAAAAATGACTATGTTTTATAGAAGTTTGGTTAGTCATTTGAGCAAGTATAATGTGTTTGGTTAATAATGTTATTTAGTTATGAAATGGTACCTAGTTGAGATTTTGTTTTGATTTTGGTATGACCTATAGAGGTTAAATTGGATGACCGAATAAATGATTTGTTCATTGGTTGATTATATAAAAAATAGACATGCTATTTATCATGCTAATTAGGTGTACATTGATTTGTTATTTGTGTACAAAAATGTTTAATGTGGCTATTGTGAAATGCGCCTAATTTGGTAATGGTTACAATTGTATTAGGTTATTTAGTGATGCTTATTTATGTTTTATATATGTATGCCTATTAAGCCGTGTGGGATAGCTTGACTTAGAATAATGTCCGATTGTGTATAATTTTACGGATTGGTATGTGCATTAAATAGTTAATGGAATGAGATTGTTACGGTTGGATATTGTGTTTAGAATTGGCTTTGGTTTTAGGGTGATATACGCATGATATAGCATTAAAAGTAATTTTGACTCTGCGGTAATGTTAACTAATGTTTTATAGGTAAATGAATATTAGGCCGTATATTATGATTTGTTTTGATAAATATGTGCATGTGCAAAAGTTTTGAAATTGAGGTGTTTGATATTTAGCCAATGAGATAGATGTATACAATTGAGTGTTGCGATATATATATGCTCGGTATATGAAAACGTAATGTAATAAGCTTATTTAGATTTGATTATTCGAATGCCTTGATTGTTGATCATATGATTTGGCTATTGGATTTATAAAGCATATGTAATATGATTCGATGTATGTTAGTTGGTTCAAAATTTGAATAGTTGAATGGTTATGACTCGGTTAATGTTAACCCCCAAACCCAGCCTAGACGTTATGGTCGTATCTGACAATGTCACACGATAGTGTTTTTGAAACCTCGTTGTTACGTTGAAAACATTCCATGTAATAATCTTTAGTAAACCTTTGTTACAACTTAGGAAGTCGTCTTTATTCATTTAAAACATTTGTTTTGAAACATCCCTCATCGTGGAAGCTTTAATAAAACAGTCTAAGAGATCATGCGTTTAGAAACTACTTTAACTTTTTGAAAACCGAATTTCCTACGACCAACAGGTATAAATCCATAAAGTAAAATAAATAAATAAAAACCAAAAATTTAAAACCAAAGTCCCAGAGGTGATATGAGCACGGTTGAGGACTATTTCAATTCGAGCAAGGAACTTACGAGACTGTGCGAAATGACTTTGAATTCAGCTCCTCAAGCTTCATTTAGCTCGGTTCAGTTCACAAGAGCTTAATTCAGCTTGTTTGAGCTCGTTTTAATTTCGTTAGCACATTTAATTTTAATTTCTGGAATAAATTAAGTATTTAAGTTAATTTAGTTAATTTAGTTACAGCTCTTCATTACTTGTCAGCTTATTACATGTTTTAATTATGTTTTGTTACCCGAATTTAATTAGGTGGCTGGACTATAATTAATTAGTCTTAATTTAGTTAGTATGATAATTTATGTTTAATTTGTCTTGATACCATTTAGTTCAGCCGAACATACATTTGAACTTAATTTAGTTCATGCTTTTCTTGTAGGATGGCCGAATGCATAAAGTAGCATTAACGTCCAAGTGCATGCATGACTCAATGCAACGTATGGGGGCATACATGAATGGCTGGATTCATGGATATGGCTCATTCTTTGATGATTCAAGGTGCTTTTCAGCCAAGGAGAGCAGCCAATTTCACTTCCCAAAAGTTGGTTGATCCACTCCCAAAACAACACCTATGCGTTCACATTTGGAGTTCACACCAATGACCATTTGGTTTATCATTATTCACACTTCCAAAGACTTTTCCAGCTCATTTTTCACACCTTCAAGGCTGTTCACATCCTCCTTTAATGCTAGTATCTTTTTAGCCAAGAGTTGCAATTTAATGAGCTCATTTAAGCTCAATTGGCTGAACCTAGCAGCTGCCATGAACTATGCAACTTCTCCAAGTGCATTTGCTCTTCTAGAAACCGTCTCTTGAGCTTCAATTCAGCTGAATTTAGCTCCAACAATTTAGTGTTTTATTTCCAGAATTTTCTAGCCTTTTCTTGCCTAATTAATTACTTAGATATTAAGTCTTTGCTTAGGCCATTCAGCTACCTAACTGAATACTATAAATAGTTTGCTATTTCATTTTGTAAAAGGAAATTTGGCAATTTGATTTATGAACATTGTGTTCTTGAGTGATTTAATCTCCTCTCCAAATTTTATTCAAGTCTTGTTGACTTATCTAGTGTGCTAGTGGCATCCCCCGACTTGTTTTCAAACTTATCACCATAACTCGGTGTGGCGTTCAACAACCTTCTATTTTGCAAAACCACCTTCGATAATATAGGAATCAGGGTGACAGTTTTTAGTGTTGAATCATTCTTGAAGTTTGAGTTCGATTATCCATCCCCACCATTTATCTTAAAACTTATCTATCTTTATTTTATCCTTAAACTGAGCCATCAAACACACCACCTTATTTGTTTCTATCCTAAGCCGAACCTACCAACACCATAACCACTCATCTAAACCCCTTGAAAGCTTCTGCAACCCTTAGCCTAAATCACCCATTTTCGACAACTCTAACTACTCCTCATCGACAATCAGGCAAACCCGTGAATGACTCGAATCAACCCGAGCCATCTCTCATCAAGAGGGTCCTTAAATTACCACCCAAATAATCAATAATAATTAAATCATAAAACGTAAATTGAAAACCATGAAGTCCAAAAATTTCTATGGTCACCGCTGAGTCCTCCGTCGCACTGATCCATCTAAGTCTGGGGATTACCTGTGCACATTAAACAACAAGGGTGAGTTTACATAAACTCAGTTTGTAATCCCACAAAAATAAGCAAACAATCAGTATTCACAATGCATAGTTGAACAGTCTTGGGCTGAAGCCCTTTTTAGTATCAGTGACAGTTTGGGCCTTAGCCCATCTCAGTACAGTGCGAAAAATGCAGTAGGGCCTTAGCCCATCACAGTATTAGTAGCAGTAACAGTTATGCAATAGCAAAATCCTATCCATCCAGCCTCTACACACCATCTCCGTCCAACCCTACACTCCATGACACGATCTGGCTTGGTAGGTTGAGTCGAGTCGTCTTAGTTTGCCCGATCATCGATGAGAAGAGTTGTTCATTTTGTGAAAAATGGATTTTGGTTAACTTATAAGCGAAAGTTGGCAAAGGGTTCAAATGATAGGCTAGATTTGATATTTGATAGGCTCAGTTTAACAAATAAATAAAATAAATATTTAATTTATAGGCTGGAATGGAAAAATGAACTCAAGCTTCAAGAACGATTCAATACTATAAAGAGTATTGCCTCGGGACTTATATTGCTTAAGGTGGTTAAATGGATGGTAGAGGATGGACCTTGACCCGTTACCTATAAAGAGGTAGGAACCAAATGTATAAATTGATGGAAGAACGCCACACCAAGGTTGGTGATAAGTTCAAAGAAGAGTTCAGGTTGATGCCACTAGCAAGCTAGATAAGTCAATTCAAGACTCAAACGAAAATAGAGAGGAAGAAACCTTACAAGAACAAAGTTCATTCAATAAATTGTCAAAAGTTCTTTTTACATGAAATGGGCAAACTATTTATAACTTACAAAGGATAGCCGAATAGGCAAAATGACCAAACTTAGAGACTAAGTATTTCGGCTATGAATGTGTTTGTAAAAATCTAGAAAAGTTCATTAATAAACTAAGTCTATATTCAGCTGAATATATCCACAAAAGACAGCTTTTTAATGAGGGGAAATTTGGCTGGATGAATTTGGAATGCAAGGAGCTAAACGGCCATGTCTAGGTTCGGCATTGGTATGGACGAATCTTCCAATAGGTGCTTCTTGGCCGAATAGTCACGTAGGGAAGCCAAATAATTAGCAAACAATTCATGTAGCTAGACATGCATGCATTGTCACATTCGTTGTAACTAGTTGTACATGCATCTTCCTTTAGGCTTCTTTCATGAATGTAATTTAGAAATTAATTTAAGTAGCTGCTCCTTGGATGAATAGATGCTTGGGATTCCAATGATCAGCACACCATGTGTTGAAGGTAGTCATGCATGAATCTTCCATTTGTGTGAACCTAGTCGTGCATGCATCTTTCATTTAATGTACCTTACATTCGGCTATACCTATAAAAAACATGAACACATTAATTCCAAAGTTATATTCGGCTAAACACAACTACATAACATCAAAACATATTAATTAACACAGAAATATAATTTAAGTCATAAATAATATGGACTTGCTAGCATATTAATTTCAGCTAACTCGAAAAAAATGTGAAACACTTAATGAGCTGAATAGAGCTAAAATATTCTGTCATGAGCTGTAACAATTTAAATAAAATAAAACTAATACTTAGTTTATTATGTGGTTAAAGGAATGACCTGGAAAGAAACTAAATTAAGCTCAAACGAGCTGAAATGAGCTTAGGTGAGCTGATCGGAGCTGAATGGAGCTCGGGGAGCTGACGATGAGTTAAAGTCAGTTTGCACTAAGGTGCAAAGAGTCTTTAAGGGGCTGGTCTGAGCTTCTCCATCAACATTGAGCTGGTTTTCATTACAAAGTTGAGTGAATAAAGCTAAAATAGCTTCGTAAAAGCACTTAGATTGAGCTCGAGTCATGGGTCCTTTTGGGAGCTCAATGGGTTCAGAAATAGAGCTTGTTGAGCTCCGGGGCATGGTCATGTCACTCCATGTGAGGATATAGTCAACCCACCCATCCCTACACTCCAAGTAGTCCTGAATGCAGCACAAAACAGTAGTTTGTAGCTGAGCTGCCAGTAAATTAGGCTTAAAGCCTTTCAGTAGACTTCCTCCGAATAACAACCCCTAACCCAATGCAATGCAACATACAATGGATGATATGCTATTATGCAATTTCAATACATATATTCGGTTTAGATATTAACATGCTTAGTATAGATATCATTCAATCAGTTTCACACATTTAGGGGTTTAAGTAGCGCTTACCGACCTTACAGCAGGTTCACAGTCGACTTGGGCGACTCGTGCAACCTTAGAAACATTTCGGTAAAAATGGGCCCACATGCCCGTGTGTGCCCATATGGCCCAGTCAGCCCAAATTGGCCTTGGTCATGTGATCCATTTTTAATGTTACACATGCTAGCTAAATATTCATATATGTCTTCACTATTTACTTATATGTTCATTCAAAGCTGTCTACTTGAGTCATTGTCCCTAAATTATTTATATCTTGAGCTATAAAATTCCAAATTAAGATCCACTTGATGTTTTCGAAACTATACTCAAATACCTTTCTACCATAAAATTTTTAGATTTTATAGTTTATCAAATACGTACAGTAAAATCTTCAAATCTATCCCAATTCTGCTGTTTGACAGCTTCAATCTTTCCTTACTAAAAATCTTTTATCTCTTAGCACGAAATTCGGATGATGTTTCTATTTGTCTCTCTTGAAAATACGCTAAGGATTTAAACATATAAATTTAAGCCCCTAATTATTTTTTTACAATTTTCAATGATTTTTCTAAATTCAGAATAGGGGAACCCAAACCCATTCTGAAATTGTCTCACAAAATTCTTTATATCTCATAACTTACAATTTCATTGCTTACGCTGTTTCGTCCATGAAAAACTAGACTCAATAAAATTTAATTTTGTATTTGTAATTCTGACCTTCGAGATTATGCCTTTCGATTGTTTTGTGATTTAGGTTTGTTTCTATCGAAAAAAACGGTAAGAACAATTTCTATTTTTGACCCTGGTATCGGTTTATTTGTTTGAATTGTGAATCAAATTTTGGAAAGTTCCTTTGTGCTTAACCTTCATCGTGTTACTAATTCGTTCTATTCTTTTATAGGTAACGATGTGAGGTGGTACCCTTCTAAAGAGGGAGGGTATGCGAATGAGCTTCTTTCGATCCAAGCTATTTGTGGCTATCAAAATCTTGAACGATTTTTCGCGAGCAAATGGCCCGATTTGGGGACAAATCGCTTTAAAGAGGGAGGGGATGATACGACCACGCCTCGGGCACACTTTTGGACCAGCTCCCTAAGCATTGTTTGCAAATCTATGCGAGCTAAATTAGTTCATTTTCTTCTCGTTGAGCTCTGTTTAGCTCGTTTCCAGCTCACTTGAGCTCAAGTCAGCTCATTCGAGATCAATTCAGCTCAATTTTAACCCAATGAGCTTATTAGCTTTCTTTAGTTTGCATTTGTTTTGCTGAAATAAACCATTTAATTTGTCTTTAGTTGAATTAGTTGTTTATTTTAAGTTAATTGATTTGTTAAAATCTGGACCAATAATTAATTAAGTGTTTTAATTATATCTAAATTAAATACTTAATTAATTATGATGTTTTAAATATGTCGAATTTGTTAATATGTATGGCCAAATTTAATGTGCAAATTATTGAGTTCATATGTTGCTAATTTAATGTGTCCGAAATGCATTTAACTTGTCGATGTTATTTGTTGCGGAGTTCATGAACGGATTGGTGCAATGTATGGGAGTGTGCATGCACAATTGAGGTTCAATGGATGGCATTTAAAGTAACACATGCGTTTGGGACGTTCATACAAGAGGAGTTCTTTGAAAGTTCATGTATTTGAAGATTCATGGATCATATTTATGTGGGAAAGTACATGGGACGTTTCATGCATGATTCATGCATTTTCAAGATGACCATTCAAGTATTTTAGGCACATTAATGCCTCATTCACCAAGGGAGATGTAGGATCATTAAAGGGCTGCACATTCATGGAATTATGGAGATTCTTCAAGGCTAAGGATGCATGAATGCATCTAGTGAAGCAACATGATGATTTGGTTAATCCATGCATCATCTCCGGACATGAACCAAATTTTAATGCTTCATTCATGCACATTCAAAGAAATTAATTATTTCTTTCTAGAAATTTCTAGCATATTCATGGTGAATTCTTAGCCATTAAGTTGCCCATTCGGCTAGCTTAGTCTTTGCCTATAAATAGCTTACTTGTTTATTGTAAAGGTTCTGAATTTGATTATTGAAAACTTTATTGAGAGGTATCCTCCTATCTTATTTCGATGCGAGTCTCGTTCGACTTATCTAGCTCGCTAGTGGCGTCAACTGACTCCTTGAACTTATCACCATTCGGTGTGGCGTTCCCCACCTTTTTATACCTTTGATTCTTACCTCAATATAGGTAACGGGTCAAGGTCCATCTTCGACTATCCATCAAATTCACCTTAAGCAACATAAGTCCCGGGCAATACTTCATATAGTATTGAATTGTTCTTCAGCTTGAGTTCACTTTACCATCTCCATTTTAACTTTAAAATTATAAACTTTATTTTTCTTGTAAAACCCGAACCTAACATCAATCATCAAACTTCACCTATCCTTTGAACCCTTTTTCCAACTTCCGCTTAAAGTTAATCAAAATCCATTTTTCTCACCAAACGAATGACTCTTCTCGTCGACGATCGGGCAAACAAGTGACTCAACTCTACATCATCGAGCTGGATCACATCATAGTTAAATTTTGGGGCGTTACAGTTAAATTTCAGAGCATGAATTGTAATAAATGGGTGTGTTGTGCTCGGTAATACCTCGTAACCCTAATCCAGCAATGGATACGAGTTTAGGTGTTACAATGACCATGCTCAAATAAGTCAATATAAGATATCACATTTATTTACTTATTATTGTCTCCACAGAATATCAAGAAATATGAGATTGTACTATACAAGTGTGACTATACCATGACTTGTGTCTAATCTAGATATAAAAGGACAAAATGATATAATACATGAAAAGTTTATCACAGAAAGGTTATGTCGAATCATGACTTCTTGTAACTTGGGTAGCAATGATGCATTGCTAGATGCCACTCATTAATTGTAGCATTAGAAATGTTCTAGTATTACTACTAATGTTACAAGAACCTACAGGGTCACACCTTATGGTTAAAGCGAATAGACTTTATGCAAATAGAATGCGCATATATTCCTACATACAAATATGGCAGATTCTTATCCCTAGTAGACTGTAGCACCTGGCAAATAGTATCACCTGGCAAATAGTACCGCTTGACGAATACGATTCACAACTTCTTTCTAGAGTTAATATTTATGTAAGTTAGTACTCGCAACTTTTTTTTATGATTCACAACTTCTTTCCATAATATATGTAAAACTTCATACCTAGTCTGGTCACCAAACACGAGTTACAAAATTCTACAAACAAACCGAATAAAATTAGTCAATTTATCCATCAACTATACATAATTATACAAACGTTAACCATTAAGAATGAAAATAAAATCAAACTATATCGAGCTTTGAAGTACTATAAAATTTGAATCAAGTTCGAATAAATGAACTAAATTATAAAACTTTTAAAACTTTGGGCCAATATTGATACCAAGTAAATAAGTATTGATATTTATAATAAGTATTGATACCATTTTGGCATTCTACCAAATCAAGGTATCGATATTATTTCCACAGTATCTATACAAATTAGAAAAATAACGATACTAAATTTGAATTACATCAATTTTGAAACTTTCATATGGTTTGGTATTGATACCTTCACCAAAATGGTAAAAAATATCAAGTTAAAAAGATTACTTGATACCAATCTCAAAACCTAGCTTAAGGATGCATATAGATTGACATGTAACATATATAAACATATTCAATCCAACCTTTATGTCTAGCTAATATGACCTTATAGGCACCACAATTCAAGCATAACCAAACTAAAACATAACCAACTTTCAAGGTTGTTTATATATTTACTAAACCACAAATATCAAATACCGAAATTCATTTATTCTTACCAAGTTTCCAAAGGCTAACATAACCCAACCAAAGTTTGATAAGTACCAAAACAGATGGCCATTTCAATAACAAATGCTACCAATTCAAGTCACCAGAGCACCATATACAAATTTACATCTCAAATAGCACTAATCATAACCAATATACCTATTAACATAAACATACCAAAACCCTATTTACATGTCACTTATAACCTGGACAAAATAAACAAATAACTACCGATAGAGTTGTCGGATAGTGTGATCTCCGACAATGTTCCAATCGATGTAAGAGTCTGACAAACTACAAAGAAGAAAACCAAATAGAGTAAGCTTGCGTAATGCTTAGTAAGTTCGTAAAACAAAACATTACGTATCTGTCAATTTAAGTTTACAATTCATATATAACATAGAAATTACATTCCTTTGTCTTGTTCCATAATTTCTACCATGTCAAATGGTTAGGCTTGTATAAATCAAATCATCAAAACATAACATGTCAAGATTTACATACCAAGTTATAACCAACATAACATAATTCATCATGTCATCTTGTTTCATTTCCATTTCAATAACCAATTCTTTTACCCGAAGAACTATAGTAAATTGACTTCGGGTATGTGAGAGGGTAATGTCACACAAACTGACAAACGAGACATTAACCAATACACAATGCTGCTCACACAAGCTTCAGAGAATCCGCAACACATGTAGGATCTCAAGCCATCGATATGGTATCCATCACCTATACATAGTACCTGGAACTGTAATCCTAAGCACAGAGTCCTAGAATGCCCTATTGACATGTCATTTGTATCCTAGCTATTCAGTAAGTTCAAACAGGATTTAACATGTATACTTTAATTTTTTCATGACATTAACCATATACCAAGATTAATTTGATACCAACTCTCCATAGCATAACATGTTTCAACTCAAACAAATACAAAAGCCATATTCATCATTAAATATTTCATCACATTTGCAGCTTACCTTGAACCATGTTTATTATACACATATACATATACATATAGAAATATATATACAACATTAGTAAGCATAATAACATTTAATACAAACTTACCAAAATGCAATAGTTACCAACACTTTGACGACGACTATTCAATGACTTTTCCTTTCCTGTGATTATCAATCGACTGATTCGTTTCTTAATCTAAATATAACAATTTAATTCATTTAACCAAATCTAATATCGTAAAACACTTAAATTCACATATTTGACCCTTAATTAAAATTTTACACTTTTACACCAAACTTTTATCTGATTCGATCCCAGCCGCATCATGTTACGACACAACTTGACGACATCGAGATTGGCCCAAACTCGAAGGGCCCAAGTGCAAAATGAAGCTTTTAATTTTATTTTATTAATTTGGTTGCTGGAATAAGGACTTTAATTCATTTACTTTTGTGTCTTTAATTATGTTTTAGTTTTAATATCATTAATATGCATATTTAATTAATGTCTGCATTATTAATGTACATCTCTTAACTATGACATGCATTATGTAACTCCATGTTAGTTTAAGTCCAGATCATTAAATTAAGTCATGCATTAAGTAACTCATTTGTTCATTTAGTTTGCATCTTAAACCTTGAATTTAAGCATCTTAGTTGTTTAATATGTTTGAGTTTGTTTATATAAGTATGTGATTTAATTGGTCGTTACATTTTAATGCATAAATTAAAGTGTGTTTATTTTCATTTTAAATAAGGTGATTTAAGTTGCATGTTTAATTAATTTGTGTGCATGAGTGTTATGAAATATGTTGGTTTTTATTAGTGTTTTAAGTTACTATTTAATCTTAAATATCTATTTTTGCAGGTGACTTTTCATATGATTAAAGACTTTTCAAAGTGGGACAGTTTCAAAGCTTTTAAAAGAACATTAAGGAGCTGTTTAATGGACCAATAGACTCTTCAAGTATGAATGTTTTTGGAGTCTTAAGTCTTCATCATGGTTCTATTTAAGAGGATGTTACACAAGCTTTTATCATGTGGTTACAAGGAAGCTTAAGTGATATGATCCGGCTCAGTTGATTGAGTCGATTCACTTGATTGCCCAATCATCAATGATAAACGTCATTCAATTTTGTAGATCGATGGAGTTAGGTTGATTTATAAGCGAAAGTAAACAAAATGGGTTCAAAAGATGGGCTTGGTTTGATGGTTGATAGGTTCGGTTTAACAAAGAAATAATTTATAAGTTTATAGATAAAATGGAATGGAAATACGAACTCAAGCGTCAAGAATGATTCAATACGATATGAAGTATTGCCTCGGGACTTATATTGCTTAAGGTGAATTAAATGAAGAGTCGAAGATGGACCTTGACCCGTTACCTATATAGAAGTAAGAGCCAAAGGAATAAAAAGATGGATGAACACCACACCGGATTGGTGATAAGTTCAATGAGTTCGGGTTAACGTCACTAGCAAGCTAAATAAGTCACTTTGAGACTCAAACGAAATAAGAGAGGAAGAAACCTCACAAGAACAAAAGTTCTATTAATAATTAGTAAAAAGTTCAAAAATCCTTTTACAAAGAAAAGATAAACTATTTATAGGCACAAAGATGACTCAGTTCATGCTTAAAGATGGTGCATGAATTGGCCGAACCATCATGTTGCTTCACTTGATGCATTCATGCATACTTAGCCTTGAACAATAGCCTTAATTCCATGAATGTGCAGCCCTTTAATGTTCCTACATCTCCTTTGGCTGAATGGAGCTCTAAAGTGCCTTAAAAACTTGAATGATCATCTTGAAAATACATGGAACATGCCTGAAACGTCTCAAGATATGTTCTTCCTGAAATTCTATCCATAAATGTGCAAATACATGAACATTCAGCAGCCCCCTCTTGCATGAACGTCCCAAGTACTTGTGCTTCCTTAAATGCCTTCCATTGAACCTCAATTATGCATGCACACTCCCATACATTGCACCAAGCCATTCATGAACCTGCAGCAAATAAAATCAGCAAGTTAAATGCATTTCAGACACATTAAATTAGCAGTATATGAACTCATTAATTTGCACATTAAATTCGGCCATACATATTAACAATTTCAGACATATTTTGAACTTATCTAGCTCTTATACCAAATGATGCGATCTGGCTCGGTAGGTTGAGTCGAGTCGGTCTAAGTTGCCCGATCGTCAACGGGGAAGTATCGTCCCAAAAGAATAGCTTGCTTTTAATCGGTTAAATATGAAGTGAAGTGATGGAGATAGGTTCAAAATAGGTTATGTATGATATGAAAGGACCGGCTAACAAGAAAATAAGGTAGATAATTTGATGGATAGATGGAATGGAAATGTGAACTTAAGCATCAAGAATGATCCAACACTATTGAGAGGGTTGTCCCAAGACTTATATTACTTAAGGTGGAAGATGGAAATAGGTAGATGGACCTCGACCCTTTACTTAACAAAGTAGGAACCAAAGGTATAGTTAGATGGACGAACGCCACACCAAGGTTAGTGATAAGTTAAGAAACAAGTTCGGATTGACGCCACTAGCACGCTAGATAAGTCACTCGAGACTCGTACAAAATTGGAGAGGAGAAAACCTCACAGGAACAATAGTTCATTCCATAAAATGTCAAAAGTTCTAACCTTAAAATGATTAGGAAAGCAACTATTTATAGGCTCTAAAATGCCTATTGAAATTCGGGTACTAAATTTTTCACACAACAATTAAAAAGGTTCACACTAAAAAATTAAAGATGGTTCATGAATTCGGCAGATTCATGCATTAGCTGAATGGACACTTTCTTCCACATTGGTATGTGCATGCATACTTAGCCATGAAGAATCCTTAAGTCCATGAATGTCTAGCCTTTAATTGCCCTTTAATCCCCCTTGACTGAATGCTAGTTACATGGGACATGCATCCCTCTTAATTGAAGCTTTAATGATGACCTAGGTCATGAATGACAGCATGTACCTTGAAAATTCGTTCTCCTCTTTGTGCATGCACATTATTCATTCAATGTGATGAATTTATGTGTCAATTCCTCCCTTGGACGTCCTTGAAGCTGAAGGTACCATGCATATGCTTTAATTGGATCATAATGGCGTCTTGAGCACATAGATGGGCAATTGGCATTTAACTGATTCAACCCCTTCTTTCGATGCATGTATGTGCTGGTACATGGGCTTTAAGGAATGCACATGACTTGAATTTGGGCTTCCATGTGATCGGTCACAATGCACCTTCATTGAAGCATCTTCATTGCTGTCCATGCATGTATTATCTTCAATGCTGTCTATGCATGTACCTACAAACAAGCAAATTAAATTCAGCTAAGAAATTAGACCAAGACAAATTAAATTTTGCTGGACAAAATTAATTGAAACATGAATTTAATTTGTCCCAAACTTAGACACATTTAAATAACTAATAAACAACTATTAAATATGTATAAGACACAAATTAAATTTAGCAGCAGCTAATTGATTTGTCTCTTCTTTAGACACATTTAAACCAGCCATTAAACTTAAAAACCAAAAAAATTAATAAGTTCAAATTGAGACATATTTATGAGCTGAAACTATATTAACTAAATTTAAAGCATGAAATTTATTCCAGCAAGTAAATCTAATAAAATAAAAAGATGGAAAACGAGTTCATTGAGCTAGAATCGAGCTTATTTAAGCTAAACGAGCTAAATTTGAGCTAAGTCAGCTTGCAAAAGACGGCAAGCCTCGCTTGGGAAGCTGATCCAAGGTGTTCTCGAGCGTGATCGTATCATTCCCTCCCACTTTGAAGCGATTTGTCCCCAAATCGGGCCACTTGCTCGAAAAACATTTTACATCGTCACCCGCCCTTTGGTCGATGGAATTGGCATAGTTGCTCCCAAAAACCTACAAACCACACATGCCTTGGGTAGGACACATGTTATGTTTATGCCCTCCCTCTTTAGGAGGGAACCACTTCGAAATGTCACCTACACAAAAATTAAATAGATTAGTGACACCATGGTTTATAAGTTCAAAAGGACTTCCTAAGATCTTATGCAAAAATAGAACAAATGAACCAATGTTGGGATCAAAAGTTAAAGTTGATTTTACCTTTCCGCAATGAGTTAAGAATTTCTTCGTTGGAGATATACCAGAATCAAGAAGCATTTGGGAATTATAATTTTGGACAACAAAAGTCCATGACTTAAAACCTTTGAACAATGATGTAGACCAAAGCTTTGATTTAGCATTTGCAACTTGTCATAATTCAACAACTTCGTTTTCAGATTTAAAGTCATAACATCAAGCAAGCACAAATAGTTCACACATCTATTCACACAAAATTCAGAGTGCTTTATTGCATTCAATGATAATCCAAAATAACAAAATGTTCGATAGTTATGGTCTCGAAAATCAAAATCCATTGATTCAAATCCCTCGATCAATAATAAAGAATAATAAGAACCTGGATCAAAAATGAATTTTTTGCTTACCTAGCAGCTTGGTAGGAACACGAAGCAAACTACAGTTATAAGTATCCAATTCATGTTCGAATCCCTTAAACAACAATATGGAGCAATTTCTAGAATCATAAATTGAATTTTGACTTTGGAAGCCAACAATATTCACATGCTTTGTCTTCACACATAGGTATAAAATTCAGAAAAGATGAGAAGGTTCAACATATTTATTCCAAACAAAATTAGAGTACTCACCTTTATTTAGCAACAACTTAAGATAACTTGCTCCAGGCTTAAACACATGGTTTTAGTCATTCTTTGTTAAAAACAACAAAGGCTTTTTCAAACATGCAAAATTTATACAACAAGGAAGTTCCGTCACACCATCACCCATTCATTTGAACTAAGCACTTTGTATAGCAACCTTTTATTACACAAGCTTGAAATATTTTCATGATGATTGAATCTCACTTCATCCACATACTGATCGATGCAACAATTATCATTAACAAAATTTTCCTTGCCATCATTAAAATCAACCACATAAGGTATAGTTCTTTTCCAAAAGCACGTCATAAGCAATGTCTTTACTATGAATCAAATAGGGTTGTTTTAAGGATATAGAAACCTCACCTTGCTTACCTTTAGGCATAGGTGGGCTAGGGCCACCCAGAATGTGACCTTCTCCACCCAAGATGAACCGTCACTCCTTTGGGAGGTAAAGTAATTGAAGCTCGTCACATGGATCATTAAAAACCTGAAAGGAAGAAACAGAACAAGGACAACTCATATGGGGGTTACTTAAAACAACACTCGCTTCTTCTTGTTCTCTCTCATCTTTTCCACTCGTTTTTTGCTCACTATCTTCATTTTCTTTCGTTTCTTTTTCAACATTTTTTTCTTTTTCAATTTTTTTCTCATTCTCAATTTCTTTTTCAATTTTCTATTCTTCGTTTTCTTTTTCTCTCACTTTTTTATTTCTTTTTTCTTTTACAATTTCTTTTTCTTTTTCGTTTTCTATTTCTTTTTCACTTTCCTTTTCTTTTTCTTCTTTTTCATTTTTATTACAATGTGAGGACGATACAAAAGAATCAAAAAGATAATCGTTTGGCTCAAAGCAAGAGAAACTATTTTCGTAGGCTTCACGTCTATTTCTTTGGGAATAATCTTTTAGGATGGACTTTTTTGAAGCACACGAGGAATAACTCGTGCTTTCTCATTCGTCATATCGAGAAGTCGCAAGCTCGAAGATTTCTTCTCTTTTTCTCAAATTCCTTGACGAGTAGGAATCCTGATAAGAATTTCTAGCGAACAATCTTTGGATGTGCATCGCCATGATGATCTCGACTCTGTTTCTCGACTCGGTAGAGTTGACAAAGTTTTGGCCACCCCGGAATGGCCCATGAGTCCGCCACCATGTGCCTCATTCACCAACAAGTTTCGTATGGAGCTTTGCAGAACACAGAGCTTGCCTTCGCAGAAAAGAAATCCGTCAAACCTATAATACTTATCAACAGCCTTGTTTTCAAAAGATTTGTAAATATCACCAAAACCAGCGTCATCATCATACTATTCCTTCAAAAAGGAAAATCCAAGCAACTTTAAATCCAAATATGATAACAAAGTATATAGTTGAGATAATGCATCAGCCCCAATATTTTCCTTACCTTTCTTGTACTTAATAATATAAGGAAATTATTCTAAAAACTCTACCCATTTGGCGTGTCGTTAGTTCAATTTTGGTTGACCCTTAATATGCTTCAACGCCTCATGATCCGAATGGATTACAAACTCCTTTGGCCATAGGTAGCACTGCCAGGTCTCAAGATATCGGATTAGAGCGTACATCTCCTTGTCGTATGTCAGATAGTTGAGCATGGCTCCGTTTAACTTCTCACTAAAATATGCCATGGGCCTTCCATCTTGCGTTAGAACAGCTCCAATTCCAACACCTGAGGCATCGCATTCAATTTCAAACATTTTAGCAAAGTCAGGCAACACAAGCAATGGGGCATTAGTTAAACAAGCTTTAATAGCATTAAATGATTTTTCTTGTTCTTCATCCCAATAAAAGGCAGAAGCCTTTTTGATCATGCTAATTAAAGGTGCTGCCAACGTGTTAAAGTTTGGGAAAAGTCACCGGTAAAAGCTTGCAATCCGTGGAAGCTCCTCACTTGGCTCGTAGAGGTCATCATCATGGAGTCTTCTCGCCCCCGCTCCCGCCTCGGACCTTGAGGGGTTCTTTCTCGTTGTTCCCTTTCTTCGACTTGATCTAGCCTTTCATTGATGGATTCAAGCTCATTTCGAAGCATACGTAGAAATTCTCGCAAGAGAGCTTGTTGACCTAAATCGAGAACTCCAACTCCTCCCGGTGTGACATTTTTTACCGGTTGCCTTTCAGATCTTTCCGCCATGGTTCGTTCGGGACTTCGTGACATAATATTAATTCCTCACCACAAGACCTCACGTTCACTCGAAAAGAAAGAAAGAATGACACTCACACTCGTGTTTACACTCTTTTGGCTTTTACCTCTTCTGATATGTGCTCACACACTCATGCCTTTTTCCTCTCGTTCTCCTCTTGTAATTTTGTATAAGACTCGGTAAGGCTTAATCTTTAGTTTAGAGGGTCGGTTTCAAAGAGTTACAATTAATTAAGTATTTAATTTAGATATAATTAAAACACTTAATTAATTATTTAATTAATTAATTGTCCAGATTTTAATAAATTAATTAACTTAAAATAAACAACTAATTTAACTAAAGACAAATTAAATGATTTATTTCAGTAAAATAAATGCAAGCTAAAAATAAGCTCATTGGGTTAAGATTGAGCTGAATTGTGCTCGAATGAGCTTACTTGAGCTCGAGTGGGCTGAACTAAGTTAAATTCGGCTTGCACTAAGGTGTACAGATTACTCAAAGTTTGGGCTTGAGCTGGTCCTTCATCTTTGGGATGGAATTCACGCCAAAACTGACTCATTAACGCAGCCACATCCTCTTGCATTTGCTTAGCTCGAGATCGAATATTCAAGCCTTTAGGAGGATCGAGAGGATGGAAAAGTGAATCTTAGGTTGCCCCAGGTATGCTCACATCATCCCTCTCCTTTTCAAAGCGACTTGTCCTCAAGTCGAGGTGTTGGTTCACTCGAACATAGCTCCTCTTACTCGACTTTCCTCGATCGAACTGGGCGAATGGCAATTGAGTTAACTGAAAAGAATAGCCATGAGTTAGCAAGTAGAACACATACAAACTTGTAGTCCAAGCATAAGCATAACAAAACAAGTATAACGCATGCGAATGGATAGATTCAAATTATCATGCAAACAAGCTAATTTACTCGCCAATGCCTCGTCAAATGTTCGAAATAGAATTGAATAGAGTTCAAGGCATTCAATTAACTTAAATGGCTTCCACAACTCATGATCAGAATGTGAGTAATGAGTCAAAAGATAGACATAATCATCACAAACAGGTATTTGAAAAGATTCACATGGTTCTCAAAGTTGCACAATCATGCCGTGCATTAGACGATTGCCTATAGATTCGCTCACAATTGCATCAACACAATTATCAAAAACAAGAACCTTTTTGTCACCAATCAAAATAGATAGATCGTGTTCAATTGAGGCAAAATAAAGTTCAGTTTTACCTTTTGGAGCAAGGAAACAAAGTTTGATTTTACCTGGCTCGATCATCACAAATCTTCTCTTCTCGGGAACATAGTGTAGCCGAAGCTTTGCGGTTGAATTAACCTTTTCCAAATGAAACGTAAACTTTATGTACAACCACAGAAATTGTTTAAGGCACGAATATAAATTGAAAATAAATTTAACATACCTCGTTTCCTTATTCAGAAACCAAGTATCAAAACAATAGAAATTGATAGGGGGTTGCGCGCGGACCAAGATTGAGTTGCCAAGTCACGAGAAAACTCCTACGAGGCTCTAAACGAAACAGATCTGAACGAAATATAAGAATTGAGATTAGATGCAATTAGATCTGAAATAAACTATTAATAAACAACAAGAAACAAAGACACCCTTAGAGATTGTGATTCTTGAGAGCCAAGAATCGAATTGTGATTAAGCAATGAATTCCCAACAATCGACTCTATCAATTAAGAAGAAACAAACAAATCAGATTTCAAATCAAAAGGAAAACAATCAGGAATAAAATATTAGGGATTGGGACGGCAAGAAGAAAAGAAGTAGAATAGATGAATCAAACGATTTTGGAAGTATAGAAAGGATGCGAATCTGCCAACAAATTGATTCGGCCAAGAATGCCCAAATTCCAGCAACCGAATTTCACCCAAAAAGAAGAAGTAGCAATCGGCAAAAAACCTAGAACTTGGGGAATTTTGAATCGATTATGTGCTGCCAACAAGAGATTGATTAAACGAAGAGTTCTTGGAGTTTAAACAAATCTGAAACGCGACAAAGTACAGCAAAGAGATTAGATCAAGATTCGACACAATCAGAAATAAATAAAAGAACTTGAACAGCAAGAATTAAATTAAAGTCCTAAGGATCCTTGAAATCCCGAAAGACTTCACAAATCCCTTCAAACGGCTCTAATCTTCCCTCCAAAGAATATCGATGGCAAGAAGAAGGTTGAAGATGGCTCCCCCAATCAAAAGATTGTTAAAACAACTTCTAAAGAAAGCTCAAGAGAGAATTCTTGAAGAAAACCTCAAAGAAAAATCTGCACTTAACAAATCTGAAATTTTAATGTATTTGAATAGTGACTACTAGGGGTGGCCGACCATCACTTATATAGGAGTCAAACTAATCCTAATCTGATTAGAAAACTTAAAAATTAACCCTAATAAATAAAAGAATTTCGGCCAAGCACTTAAATGGGCTGTTTTGGGCCGAATTTAACATGTCATATTCCTAGAGCCTAAAAAATTAAATTAACAATTAAAATGTTTACAAATTGGGCCCTTTGACATTTTGGCCTGATTTTCAACTAAGTATGTATGGATTTCTTGATTGGGCTGGAATTTGCTTATTAGGCCTCGCCTTCAAGAATTTGGGCTTGTGATCCATCTTCTACCGAAATTGGGTCGTTGATGCTCGTAACAGAGATCCAATGCGCTTTGGCTGCAAGATTCAGTTTCTTGGACCAAGATTTCCAAGATTTGAAATCTTGATTTTCTCGATTCTTGAAATCACTCCAAACAGCAAAATTGGGCCAAGATTCGGTTTCTTGATTTTCTTGTTCTTTTGTGTACGCATCTAAGGCCTTGCTAACAAACTCTTGAATGGTCCCATTTAGTTTGGAACGCATTTTTCGGGCCTTTGATCTCGTTAGTGGGCCTTGTGGTAATTTGATCCCATCACGTTCTTCGGTTGGGGCTTTGAGACTCGTATCAGAAATTATTCGCACACAATCGATGATGCTTGATTTTCCCACAAAATATATCAAAATAGATTCCGGGTTTAAAAACTAGATTTTGATTATTCATGCCAAAGTGTAACAAAGATTTCATTAAACCAATCATGTTAAACCAAAAGGATTTTTGTATACACACCAACATACATCCAAAACTCTTTTCATTCTTCAAAATGGATTTGCACAAATTTGCAGATTTTTCACAAGGCAAATCAAGAGAATAACAACTCATGCTACCTTTTGTAATGACTTTATCAACCACAATCGAAGAAAAACAATTAATCGAATCAAAATAAAGAGATCTTTTAAGAACTAAGTCACCAAAAGTTTTATAAATAATTTTCAAATCTGATGGTCGGGACTCGGTTGCTAAAAATGCCTTAACTCGCTTACCTTCAGGCTCATGTAGTGTGATTTCATCTTCAACTTACCTATGTTGATCGTACGAAAGCGTCTTTCATCGGAAAGGTATTGAAGTTGAAAATTCTCTTTCGGTCTTTCGGGAACCTAAAAAGTAGCAACACGAGAAAAATTCATATCTTGGTTAGTGGAAATATTCCTCACTACCTCTTCCACGTCTTTTTCTTTTGTTTCTTTTTCTAACTCGTTTTCTCTTCTTTCTTCAATTTCTTTTTTGATTTTATCTTTTTCACTTCCTTTTTCAATCTTAATTTCTTTTTTCTTTTTCTCACTCTCATTTTCTTTTTCGATTTCTTGTTCTTTTTCTTTCATTTCTTTTTTTTCATTTCTCGATTTCATTCTATGTTCTCTCATTTTCTCTCATTATCATTTCTTGTCTTTCTTTTATTTTTATTTCTTTTTCTCTTTTCCTCATTTCTTCATTGTAATATGAAGCTGTTACAAATGAATCAGAATGACAATCCTTTCGTTCAAGGAGTGGAAAAGCATCTACATAGGGATCACGATCATATCTTCATGATTGGTCCTCCATGGATGGGTACTTTGAAGCATACGAGAAAAATTCATCTCTTCGTAAATATTTCTCTGTGGATGAACGCCTTGATGCGCTTGAAGAGAAATTTCTACGTTCTCGTTTGTCACCTTGAAAGGTTTCAAACTTGGACTTTGCTTCTCTTTGTCTCGAATTACTTGATGAATAAGAACCATGATATAGGACTCTTTCCAAATAGTCATTGGATGATATTTTTCTTGATAGTCTTAACTCCATCCCTCGACTTGGTGAAATTTTCTTCTGTCGTGCTCTCTCCGCCACTCGATCCAATCGTTCATGCAGTTTGTCAAATTTAGTTCTTACCATTCTACATAACTCTTGCATCACATATTGGAATTTCGATTCTAAAAATTCTTCTTGAGACATAATTTTATTGCTGAAAAAAAAGAAAATGATTAAAATAAAATAGAAAGTAGATACCTCACCACAAAAATCTCACGATTCACTCGGAAAGAAAAATAATGTTTTTTTCACTCTCGCTCGTGTTTGCACTTATTTTAAGGCTATTTCTTCACTCTAATGCACTCACTCGCTCTTGCCTTTTACCACTCAATTCTTTCTCTCACAATTTCGTAATTCGTCTCGTATAGACTTAATTTGCTGCTTGAGGGTCAGTTTTCAAGTTGGTTTCAAAGGATAGATTGTAAAGGTGTAGTGTAGGCTCAACAAAACAAAATAAATTTAAGATGTGGCGTTTAAGAAAGTAGAATAAGAAGAATAGGGGAACTCACTTGATCGGGAAACACAAAGAATGAATAAACAAAAATTCCAACACTTCACTTTTTTTTCGAATTTTTTTTACTTCGTACTCTTTTTTTCTATTCTCAATTCTTTTTCCTTTTTTCCGTAATTTCTTTTTTAATTACAATAGATGAATAAATACAATTGAGTGCCTTTTTTTATGCACGAAATTTTTTTTTGAAACTTTTTTTTTCACAAACCTATCTTTTGGGATAGATACGAACGTCGACGCTCCTCGTTTTGCAAGCTCTGATACCAACTGATGCGAACCAACCTTGTTTGATTGAGTTGAGTCGCTTTTGTTGCCCAATCGTCTAACGAAGAAGTTTCGTTCATCTTGTGCCAAGAGGAAGTATATTTATTTTGGGAAGTTATTTGTGGTTCAATTAGGTTCAAGGGAGTTGAACATGTGCTAAGGTTCAAGTTTGGAATAAAGATTTAGTTTGAGAACGATAAAATTTGGTTTGAATGAAAAAATGGATTGATAGACTTAAAAATAAGAAAGAACCAACACTAAGAGTATGTGTTGACCCGAATCTTATGTGTTCTTAAGGGGAAAGATGGACGATGTTGAAGGACCTCGACCCACAATCTATCAGACATAGGAACCTCGGTATAAGTTGAACGCCACACTTCAGTACAAAGTGATAAGTTCGGGATAGAAAAGAACAGGGTTGACGCCACTAACCAAGTAGATAAGCCAACAAAGTCTTTGGACGAAATTGAGAGAAGAAATCTCACAAAATATTCAATATATTATAAAATTTGGCAAAAAGTTTAAAGATCCTTTCACAGAGAAAAGATAAACTATTTATAGACACAAAGATGACCACTCAAATTCGGCATCTATGTGTTCACACAATTAATAAAAATGTTCACACTAAATCATTAAAATTTCAGTTCATGCTTGAAGATGGTGCATGAATTGGCTGAACCATCATGTTGCTTCACTTGATGCATTCATGCATACTTATCTTGAAGAATAGCCTTAATTCCATGAATGTGCAGCCCTTTAATGTTCCTACATCTCCTTTGGCTGAATGGAGCTTTAAAGTACCTTAAAAACTTGAATGATCATCTTGAAAATACATGGAACATGCCTGAAACGTCCCAAGATATGTTCTTCCTTAAATTCTATCCATAAATGTGCAAATGCATGAACATTTAGCAGCCCCCTCTTGCATGAACGTCCCAAGTACTTATGCTTCCTTAAATGCCTTCCATTGAACCTCAATTGTCCATTCACACTCCCATACATTGCACCAAGCCATTCATGAACCTACAGCAAATAAAACCAGCAAGTTAAATGCATTTCAGACACATTAAATTAGCAGTATATGAACTCATTAATTTGCACATTAAATTCAGCCATACATATTAACAATTTCAGACATATTTAAAACAACACAATTAATTAAGTATTTAATTTAGATATAATTAAAACACTTAATTAATTATTTGTCCAGATTTTAACAAATTAATTAACTTAAAATAAACAACTAATTTAACTAAAGACAAATTAAATGGTTTATTTCAGCAAAATAAATGCAAACTAAAGAAAGCTAAAAATAAGCTCATTGGGTTAAGATTGAGCTGAATTGAGCTTGAATGAGCTGACTTGAGCTCGCGTGAGGTGAACTAAGTTAAATTCAGCTTGCACTAAGGTGCACAAATTACTCAAAGTTTGGGCTCGAGCTGGTCCTTCATATTTGGGATGGAATTCGCGCCAAAACTAACTCGTTACCGCTGCCACGTCCCCTTGCATTTTCTTAGCTCAAGATCAAATATTCAGGCCTTTAGGAGGATTGAGAGGATGGAAAAGTGAATCTTGGGTTGCCCCGGGTATGCTCATATCATTAAGGGACATCAATCAAAGACATTAAGGATGCTTAAAGTCTTCATTAAGGAGAAATGACATGCATTTTTAACTACATCAGGTTCCAATGAAGAGACATGACTCATTGGCTTCCTTACATGAGTTTAATATGAAATTAAAGCTTGTAATAACTTTATTTAATTGCTGAAGGTGAAAGGTCACGAATAGGCATTTGAACAGTCATAATAATGCCTATAGATAGTTTGTAAGAAGACATTATTTTAGGTTAGATAACTTTTGCTAATTTGATTTATGAACGTTGTGTTCTTGAGTGAGTTTGTCTCCTCTCAAATTTTGTACAAGTCTCGTTGACTTATCTAGTGTGCTAGTGGCATCTTCCGACTTATTTCTAAACTTATCACCGTAAACCAGTGTCACCATTCCGCAAATCCACCTTAACGACATAAGAAACGGGGTGACACTACGATATAGTGTTAGTGTTGAATCTTTCTTCCGTTTCGTTTCTTTTCCATCCCCACCAATTATCCCAAATTATCTATCCTTTGTTTCTTTTATTAAACTGAAGCTACATCTTTCTAAACTTTCCATCCATTTCAAAAATCACTTCGCAAGCTTCCGCAAACCTTAAACAAATTTACACCTTTTTAACTACTACAACTTGTCCTCGTCAACGATCAGGCAAACTTTGTGAAATGACTCGACTCTCCCAGGTCGGATCACATCATTTGGTATCAGAGCTACAAATCGAAGAGTACCGATATTCGTAGCAATCCCGGAGTAGGTTTGTAAACAAAATTTGAAAAAATTCAAAAAAAGAGATATATTTCGTGAATTCAAGTATTTCCATTGTAATTAATATTTTGTAATTGACAAAAAAATGAAATTAAAAAAAAGAGGAGAAGTATTGAAAGATTTGTGATTGTATTCTTGTTTCCTGATCCAGCAAGTTTGACTTCTCTATCGTTTCCCATTACTTCCCAACACCAACGCCACACTCAAACCCTAAATTTTCTTTTGGTTTAGCCTACCTACACCCGAAAAATCTCATTCTTTGAAACCAATTTGAAACTGACCCCAAAGCAAACAAATAGGTCTTTTGAGACGAAATACGAAATTGTAAGATGAGGTTGAGTGGAAAAAGGCAAAGAGAGTGTGAGCGCAAAAGAGTGCTAAGAAAAAGCCTTAAAACGAGGGTAAACACGAGAGTGAGTGAACATCCTTATTTTCTTTCCGAGTATCCTTGTGAGATTTTTTTGTGAGGTATTTAATTTTCTACTTTTTGTTCTTTTAACATTTCTTCTTTTCAGTAAATAATCATGTCTCGTGAAGAATTTGCAGCTAATGAATTTTAATATTTGTTGAAAGAAATGGAGAACATGCTCGACCAAAAAATTAAGCCCATTCAAGACAAGCTAGAACCTCGAGCAACATCCTAACGGAAGCAAATCCCACCAAGTCAAAAAATAGAGTCGCGATCATCACGAAGATACATTTCTGATGACCATTCAAGAAGAGATACTTATCAGGATTCCTATTCATCAAGGTATTCGAGACATAGAGGAGAAAGCTTCGAGTTTGAAATCTTTCGAGATGACGAATGAGAAAGTACGAGTTATTTTTCGTATGTTTCAACGAAGTCCCTACCGGAGAATTGTTCACGAAGACTTGATCGAGATACCTATGAGAATACTTTCTCTTTCTTTGAGCAAGACCCTTATCTTTTCGATTCCTTTGTTCCATCCTCAAGTTGTAATAAAATCGAAAAAGAAGAAAAAGAAAAGGCAAGTGAAAAAGAAAAAGAAAAAAAGAGAATGGAAATGAGAAAAGAAAAAGAGAAGTGAGAGAAAAAGAAAACAAAAAAAGAGAAAATTGAAAAAGAAATTGAGATTGTAAAAGGAAGTGAAAAAGAGAAAATCGAAAAAGAAATTGAAGAAAGTAGAGAAATCGAGTAAAAAAAAGAAACGAGAGAAAAAGAGGCAAGCGAACAAGAAAAAGTGAGGAGTGTTTCAACTAACCCATATGAAACTTGTTCTTGTTCTGTTTCTTTTTTTCAGGTGCCCGAAATAACGAACGATAATTTTCAACTTCAATACCTTTCCGATGAAAGATGCTTTCGTATGATCAGCATAGGTAAGGTTGAAGATGAAATCACACCCCACGAGTTTGAAGGTAAGCAAGGTAAGGAATTTTTAACAACCGAGTCATGGAAATCAAGTTTGAAAGTGGTTAAAAATGACTTAGTTTTAAAAAGATTCCCTTATCTTCATCCGATTAATTGTTATTCTTTGAATGTGGTTGATGTTGTTTGGTACAATCGACAAACCAAAGATTTGATTTTGCGCGATGTTGGTTTTCACGAAAAGCTATTAAAATTTTCGATTGTGATAATTTCGTACATCAATTACTGCATTGTGAAGAATCCATGCTTTGGAGAAAATCTGTTCTGATAACTGCAAAGAGTTTTGATTGTATGTTTCCGTGTATGCAAAAATCCTTTTGGTTTGACATGTTTGACTTAATGAAACCTTTGCTACGTTTCAGCATAAGTAATCAAACTCGCGTGTTTAAACCTGGAATATGTTTTGGTACGATTTGTAGGAGAATCAAGCATCTCAAATTTCGTGCGAATAATTTCTATTTGTTTGATACTTGGTTTTCGAATAAGGTAACGAAATTTGCCCAATTTGTTTTCAATTTAAATTCATTCCTTAAACAATTTCTATGGTTGTACATAAAGTTTGCGAGTCATCCCGAAAAGGTTCACTCAACCACGAAGTATCAATTACACTATATGATACGAACTCGTTTCGTGATTGATTCGAGTCGTTAGTGATGCCCGATCGTGAATTGAGTAGAATAGAATCGTTTTGGTTTAAAGGAAACAAAATAGAAATAATGGCTTCAAACAAAGGTAATAAACAAAATAGATAGGAAACAATAACAAATTAATTGGCTAAGACCGAGAATGAACCAACAAATAAGGGAATTGTTGACCCGAATCTCAAAATGGTGCTTAGGTGTTTAACGGTTTAAAGAAACAGCAAGAAACCTTGACCCACTATCAACTATGATAGGAACCAAAGGTATATTGAACGCCACACCAAAGGTGATAAGTTCGATAAACAAAGAAAAGATGGACGCCACAAGCTATGCTTGATAAGTCAAATCAATTCCGTAAGAACAAAGAGAATTGGATAGCTCACAATTCAAATATAACATCTATATTCAGCAAAAGTCCCCTCTCTAAGGCTGATTACAACTATTTATAATGCTAGAACAAGGTAACCGAATGGTCAAAAAAAAAACATCCACTTAATGTGCCATAAAAACTGATGTCTTTTCTTATGCTTTGAACCAAATAACTCCTTCCATAAAATCATTTCAATTCAGCTGATTTGAATGTCTTTAATGTCTTAAAAATGTCTCTTGAGTTGTCCTTGGCTAGCTGAATAGACACCATCTTTTCACCTGCTCCTTAATGACATTCAAAGGTTTGATTAATTTCTCTTGAAAGCTCCAAAAACGGCTGGAAGTGGAAGAGTTGCTACTGAATTTTAAAGGGCATAAAATTCTCTTTAAAAACTCCTTTTAATGATCTTTAAGCTCCTTTTTTTAACAACCCCTTTAATTGTAACTCAAAAGAACTTGAACAGCCACTTATTAGATGTGTAACAGCCTTGAATTGTAACCACTATAAGCTAAAAAGTCACCTACAATAAACACATTAAAATGAGTTTATTAAACACATTAAAACACTTATTAATCATAACACATATTAAACTTACTTAAATAAATGAACTAAAACATATATGCAATAATTATTCCAAAGAACTAGTTTAATTAAAGAAGCATAATTTAAAAACTTAATTTATGCATCAATAAATAATCCTAGGAACTAGATCAATTAAGAAGCATCTTATTTAATAAAGTTCAATAACTAACTCATGTATTAAAACTTTAAGATAAGTTAAGTTAATTGATCAGCAACTTATTTATTAAACTAAAACAAGTTAATTAAAAGAAACAAATTCAGCTTGCAATAAATTGCAAGTAACACCTTTTGAACGGTTTGAAGCACGACTATCAAATTCGGCCACTCCCTCTTCCCAAGCTCATTCCACATAGCTTGCTATTACATTTCGAAATCTCTTAGCTCGTGATCGAGTTATTGGTCCTCGTGGCAGCTCAATGGATTCGGTAGTAATTTCCCGGGCTAAGGTTGCATCATTCCCCCTATTCGAGGCGATTTGCTCCCAAATTGTCACCTACATTGAAAAGAGATAAATCAGCAACATTAAAAGTAGCACTAACCCCATACTCACCAGGTAAATCTAACTTATAAGCGTTATCATTAATTCTCTCCAAGACTTGAAAAGGTCCATCTCCTCGTGGTAATAGTTTGGATCGTCTTTGAACGGGAAATCTCTCCTTGCCAATGTGAATCCAAACCCAATCACCAGGTTCAAATATTACTTGTTTACGGCCCTTGTTAACTTGATGTGCATATTGCTCCGTTCTTCGTTCAATATTATCCCTAACTCGCTGATGTAATTGTTTCACAAAATCTGCCTTTTTCTTTCCATCTATATGCACCAATTTATCAAAAGGTAAAGGCAATAAATCCAATGGAGTTAAGGGATTAAATCCATACACTACCTCAAATGGTGAAAACTTGGTAGCTGAATGTACCGATCGATTGTATGCAAATTCAATGTGAGGTAGACACTCCTCCCAAGTTTTTAAATTCTTACGTATAATGGCTCGCAGTAGTGTTGACAGAACTCTATTAACAACCTCTGTTTGGCCATCAGTTTGGGGATGACTTGTTGTGGAAAATAATAGCTTAGTTCCAATCTTTCCCCATAAAGTCCTCCAAAAGTGGCTGAGAAATTTAGTGTCTCGATCCGAAACAATGGTTCTTGGAATTCCATGCAATTGTACAATCTCCTTAAAAAATAGATTGGCAACATTTAAAGCATCATCAGTTTTGTTACATGCAATGAAATGAGCCATTTTTGAAAACCGATCAACTACAACAAACACAGAATCTTTGCCATTCTTTGTTCTAGGAAGACCCAAAACAAAGTCCATAGAAATATCCATCCATGGCATTTCTGGGATCGGTAATGGAGTATAGAGTCCATGTGGTTGGACCCTTGATTTCGCCTTCTTGCAAACAATACAGCGATTGCACACTTTAGCCACATCTCGTTTCATCTTTGGCCAATAAAAGTGTTCTTGAAGAACGGCCAAAGTTTTGGCAATACCAAAATGTCCCATTAAACCCCCACTATGTGCTTCATGAACCAGCAAATTTCTAGTTGATCCTTGGGGTATGCACAACTTATTTTCTCGAACTAGGAATCCATCTTGCTGATAGTACCTGTCATACGCACCTTCCACACATAACTTGTAAACTTCTCCAAAATCAGAATCATCAGCATATAATTCCTTTAAATAAGCAAAACCAAGTAACTTAACATCCAAATAATTTAAAAGAGCATACCTTCGCGATAAAGCATCTGCAACGATATTTTCCTTACCTTGCTTATACTTAATCACATATGGAAAGGATTCTAAGAATTCTACCCATTTTGCATGTCGTTTGTTAAGCATAGTTTGCCCTCTCAAATGCTTCAAAGCCTTATGGTCCGTGTGTATAACGAACTCCTTAGGCCAAAGGTAATGCTGCCATGTTTCTAATGCACGTATCAATGCGTACATTTCTTTGTCATAGGTGGGATAATTGAGCGTAGCTCCATTAAGTTTCTCGCTAAAATAAGCCACCGATCTCCCATCTTGCGTTAAAACTGCACCTATTCCTATTCTAGAAGCATCACATTCTACCTCAAAAATTTTGTTAAAATTCGGCAAACATAAAAGTGGAGCATTAGTCAAGCAATCTTTGATTTTAACAAAAGCAGATTCTTGTTCATCAGACCAAATAAAAGGTGAATTTTTTTTGATAATACCGGTTAATGGGGCAGCAAGAGTGCTAAAATTCGGTACAAACCTCCTATAGAAGCTTGCAAGGCCATGAAAACTTCTAACTTGGCTGATGTTATTCGGTCGTGGCCATTCTTGTATTGCTTTAATCTTCACTTGGTCCACCTCTAGTCCATTCGCACTTACAACAAAACCTAGAAAAACAACTTTGTCAGTACAAAAGTTACATTTCTTAAGGTTTGCATATAATACTTCCTTTCGTAAAACCTTCAAAATAGCATGCAAATGTTCAAGATGTTCAGTTAATGATTTGCTGTAAATTAAAATATCGTCAAAATAAACTACGCAAAATCGACCAATGAAAGACCTCAAAACGTGGTTCATCAACCTCATGAAAGTACTCGGTGCATTGGTGAGGCCAAAAGGCATCACTAACCACTCATACAAACCGTATTTAGTCTTAAATGCAGTCTTCCACTCGTCCCCCTCCCGCATACGAATTTGATGATAGCCACTTTTCAGATCAATCTTAGAGAACAATTTTGCACCACTAAGCTCGTCCAACATATCATCAAGTCTAGGAATGGGATGTCAGTATTTGACGGTAATTTTGTTGATAGCTTGGCAATCTACGCACATCCTCCATGAACCATCTTTTTTAGGCACCAACAAAATGGGAACCGCATATGGACTTAAACTCTCCCGTATATAGCCTTTTTCCATTAATTCCGATACTTGTCGTTGCAACTCTTTAGTTTTCTCTGGGTTGCTTCGATAAGCTGGTCGATTTGGAATTGTAGCTCCGGGAATAAAGTCTATTTTGTGTTCAATACCTCGAAAAAGAGGCAATCCACTTGGCACATCTTCCGGGAAAACGTCTTTGAATTCCTGAAGCAATGAAACAATAGACAAAGGTAAAGAATTATCAAGTTCGTTAGCATCAAATAAGCATTCCTTGTACATAAGTACAAGTACGGGTTGATGCAACAACAATGATTTTCTTATCTCTTTTTCTCTCGCAAATACGCTCATTTTACCACTCTCAATTTCTTTTTGACTTTCTTGTTCCTCTCGTACTTTTACCTCCACTCCCTCAATTTTTTCTTTCTTTTTTTCATTTTTCTTGTCTCTCTCTTTTTCAATCTTTTCCTTCAACTTCAATTGATCTTGGTACACTTGCTTTGGAGTCAATGGCGCTAAAGTTACATTCTTGCCTCGATGCTTGAATGTATAGCGATTTGTATAACCATCATAGATCACGCGCTTATCAAACTGCCATGGACGTCCCAAAAGTAGGTGTCCCGCATGCATAGGAACTACATCGCACACCACTTCATCTTGGTACTTTCCAATAGAAAATGCCACCACAGCTTGTTTTGTTACTTTCAGCTCACCTCCATCATTTAGCCATTGCAACTTGTATGGAGTTGGATGTTTAGTTGTAGCCAAACCTAGCTTTTCCACCAACATAATACTAGCTACATTAGTACAGCTACCACCATCAATGATCATACTACATACCTTGCCTTGAATGTGGCATCGAGTGTGAAAAATATTCTCCTTTGTTGATCGGTTTCAACACTTTGAATACCGAGGCTACGCTTCACCACAAGAATTTCTCCTTCAACGGGTAACTCTAAATCTTCATCATCGGATGGCATTTCAGGTTCATTTTCATCCTCTTCCTCCGACTCAACTTCTCCATCAGCTCTTATCACCATAATTCATCGATTGGGACATTGACTAGCTATGTGCCCTCGGCCTTGACACTTGAAACATCTTATGTCTCTCGTGCGATTTGGCGCTTGCTCATTTTTATTTCGACTTGTCTCTCCAACGGGTTGATTTGATTTAACTGCTATAGTCGGCTCTTTTGTTCTAACAAGGGGTTTGTTGACTCCTTGGTTCCATTTGTTGATTGAAGAATTGGCATAGGGTCTACTAACTCCTTTTTGCTTAAGTTGCTTTTCAACCTTAATCGCCATGTGAACCATGTCCATCACTTCAACATAGTGTTGTAGTTCAACTATGTTGGCAATGTCACGGTTTAAACCCGCAAGGAACCTAGCCATGGTTGCCTTTCGATCCTCCTCGATATCAGCTCGAATCACCGCTATCTCCATCTCCTTATAATAGTCTTCAACACTTCTATTTCCTTGAGTAAGGTTTTGAAGTCGTTGATAAAGATCTCGATGGTAGTATGATGGAATAAATCTTTTCCGCATGACTGATTTCATTTCTCCCCAAGTAGAGATAGGTCTTTCACCATTTCATCGTCGACTAGTTACAAGCTGGTCCCACCACACTATGGCATAATCAGAAAACTCAATTACCGCGAGTTTCACCTTTTTACTCTCCGAATAGTTGTGGCAATCAAAAACAAGCTCAATCTTCTTTTCCCACTCCAAATAAGCTTCAGGGTCATTCTTACCTTGGAATGGTGGAATTGTCATCTTGATATTCTTAAGATTGTCATCTGGTTGTTCATGATCTCTAGGACCTCGTTGTCGTTGACGGCCTCGACGTCGTACACTTTCGGCAGATGAGTGATCACTTTCTTGTCCACTTGCTTCATAAGGATCTTGAATTGGACGTTCTCGCTCTTGTCTTGCATCTTCCAGAGTCATCTCACGTTGTTCTCGTCTCTTGACTCGATAGAATCGATCTTCAATTGGTTCAAGTTTTCTATCAAATAATCGCTCCATCTCTCGCATAATTGCTTGAAGGGTAAGATCTGGCACTCCTCCTCCAACATTTCTTACGGGACGGAACCCTCCTTCCACATTTTGATTTCTTTCCGGACTTCGTGACATATTTTTTTTAAAAAATGAACTCACAACAAAGAATCTCACTATCCACTCACAAAGAAATCTCACTTCCTTGGCTTTTATACTCTCGAATAAACTCACCACTCTCTTGCCTCTTTCCACTCACTCCTCCTCTCTAAGTTCTTAGGAATTATTTAAACTTAAAAAGCAGTTGTTGTGGGTTGGCTTACAACCTTGATGTTTGGGCTTGGTAAGAATATTGTAGGACAAAAGAAAGTAGGATTGAAACAAGAAATGAAAAGGTTGGATGTGGCAAAATAGTAGAAGGTAGTAATAACTATAATTTGGGCAGCAAACAACAACAAAATTTCAAAACTAGCTTCTTTTTCTTTTTTTTTCACGAAATTTTTTTTTCACGAATTTTTTTTTTCAACTTGATATCCAATCTCTTGAGTTTGAATGGAAACCATTTTTTTTGAATTTTTTTTTGAATTTTTTTTTCAAATTTTTTTTGAAGAACTACTATACCGTATTGCCGACAATGTCGATTCTTACTCCAAATTTGCTAGCTCTGATACCAATTTGATACGAACTCATTTTGTGATTGATTCGAGTCGTTAGTGATGCCCGATCGTGAATTGAGTAGAATAGAATCGTTTCGGTTTAAAGGAAACAAAATAGAAATAATGGCTTCAAACAAAGGTAATAAACAAAATAGATAGGAAACAATAACAAATTAATTGGCTAAGACCGAGAATGAACCAACAAACAAGGGAATTGTTGACCCGAATCTCAAAATGGTGCTTAGGTGTTTAACGGTTTAAAGAAACAGCAAGAAACCTTGACCCACTATCAACTATGATAGGAACCAAAGGTATATTGAACGCCACACCAAAGGTGATAAGTTCGGTAAACAAAGAAAAGATGGACGCCACAAGCTATGCTTGATAAGTCAAATCAATTTCGTAAGAACAAAGAGAATTGGATAGCTCACAATTCAAATATAACATCTATATTCAGCAAAAGTCCCCTCTCTAAGGCTAATTACAACTATTTATAATGCTAGAACAAGGTAACCGAATGGTCAAAAAAAAACATCCACTTAATGTGCCATAAAAACTGATGTCTTTTCTTATGCTTTGAACCAAATAACTCCTTCCATAAAATCATTTCAATTCAGCTGATTTGAATGTCTTTAATGTCTTAAAAATGTCTCTTGAGTTGTCCTTGGCTAGCTGAATAGACACCATCTTTTCACCTGCTCCTTAATGACATTCAAAGATTTGATTAATTTCTCTTGAAAGCTCCAAAAACAGCTGGAAGTGGAAGAGTTGCTGCTGAATTTTAAAGGGCATAAAATGCTCTTTAAAAACTCCTTTAATGATCTTTAAGCTCCTTTTTTAACATCCCTTTAATTGTAACTCAAAAGAACTTGAACGACCACTTATTAAATGTGTAATGACCTTGAATTGTAACCACTATAAGCTAAAAGTCACCGCAATAAACACATTAAAATGAGTTTATTAAACACATTAAAACACTTATTAATCATAACACATATTAAACTTACTTAAATAAATGAACTAAAACATATATGCAATAATTATTCCAAGAACTAGTTTAATTAAAGAAGCATAATTTAAAGAACTTAATTTATGCATCAATAAATAATCCTAGGAACTAGATCAATTAAGAAGCATCTTATTTAATAAAGTTCAATAACTAACTCATGTATTAAAACTTTAAGATAAGTTAAATTAATTGATCAGCAACTTATTTATTAAACTAAAACAAGTTAATTAAAAGAAACAAATTCAGCTTGCAATAAATTGCAAGTAAAGCCTTTTGAACGGTTTGAAGCACGACTATCAAATTCGGCCACTCCCTCTTCCCAAGCTCGTTCCACATAGCTTGCTATTACATTTCGAAATCTCTTAGCTCGTGATCGAGTTATTGGTCCTCGTGGCAGCTCAATGGATTCGGTAGTAATTTCCTGGGCTAAGGTTGCATCACTATACCCCCGAGGAATGATGGTTTGTGTTGATCGAGAAATTTAAAAACTATCTTTATTTTCCTACTCTTGAAGATAAACAAGGTAAGACATTTAAAAATTTTGAAACGTTTTTGTTCTCCTTGGATGGTGACAAACATTGTGTTGATGAATTGGCTTTTGAAAGATACTTAGATTGTGATATGGTTAATTGTTTTGCCTCAATTGAACACGATCTATCTGTTTTGATTGTTCAAAAAAGGTTCTTGTTTTTTATAATTGTGTTGATGCAATTGTGAGAGAATATGTAGGCAATCGTCTAATGCATGGCATGATTGTGCAGCTTCGAGAACCATGTGAATCTTTTCAAATACCTATTTGTGATGATTATGTCTATCATTTGACTCATTACTCATATTCTGATAATGACTTGTGGAAGCCATTTAAGTTACTTGAATGCCTTGAACTCTATTCAATTATATTTCAAACATTTGATGAGGCATTGGCAAGTAAATTAGCTTGTTTGCATGATTGTCTGCCTAAAAACAGTTTGCTTGGCATGTGTGATTTCCTTGTGAAAATAAAATTTTTGTTGCATCATGGAATGAGTGATCAAAAATATGTTTTTAATCCCGAAGTATGCATTCTCAAGTTCTTGCCAAGTGAAGGTGACAAGTCGAAATGGTATTCTCCTGAAGAGGGAGGGTATGCAAATAGCCTATTTCCTTTCTGAACCATTTGTGATTCTCAAGTTTTTGGAAGCGATTCTGTCATGCTAAAGTACAATGGGGTTCGAGATCTTGATAGGTTCTTCACAAGCAAATGACCCAATTTGAGGATAAATCATCTTCAAGAGGGAGGGTATGATGCGATCCCAGTCGCATCATGTTACGATACAACTCGATTGGCCCAAACTCGAAGGTCCCAAGTGCAAAATGAAGCTTTTAATTTTATTTTGTTAATTTGGTTGCTGGAATAAGGACTTTAATTCATTTACTTTTGTGTCTTTAATTATGTTTTAGTTTTAATATCATTAATATGCATCTTTAATTAATGTCCTGCATTATTAATCTACATCTCTTAACTATGACATGCATTATGTAACTCCCATATTAGTTTAAGTCTGCATCATTAAATTAAGTCATGCATTAAGTAACACATTTGTTCATTTAGTTTGCACCTTAAACCTTGCATTTAAGCATCTTAGTTGTTTAATATGTTTGAGTTTGTTTATATAAGTATGTTATTTAATTGGTATTACATTTTAATGCATAAATTAAAGCGTGTTTATTTTATATTAAATAAGGTGATTTAAGTTGCATGTTCAATTAATTTGTGTGCATGAGTGTTATTAAATATGTTGGTTTTTTATTAGTGTTTTAAGTTACTATTTAATCTTAAATATCTATTTTTGCAGGTGACTTTTCATATGATTAAAGACTTTTAAAAGTGGGACAGTTTCAAAGCTTTTAAAAGAACATTAAGGAGGCTATTTAATGGACCAAAAGAGACTCTTCAAGTATGAACGTTTTTGGAGTATTAAGTCTTCATCATGGTGCCATTTAAGAGGATGTTACACAAGCTTTTATCATGTGGTTACAAGGGAGCTTAAGGGACATCAATCAAAGACAATAAGGATGCTTAAAGTCTTCATTAAGGAGAATTGACATGCCTTTTCAACTACATCAGGTTCCAATGAAGAGACATGACTCATTTTCTTCCTTACATGAGTTTAATATGAAATTAAAGCTTGTAATAACTTTATTTAATTGCTGAAGATGAAAGGTCAGAAATAGGCATTTCAACAGTCACAATAATGCCTATAAATATTTTGTAAAAAGACATTGTTTTAGGTTAGATAACTTTTGCCAATTTGATTTATGAACATTGTGTTCTTGAGTGAGTTTGTCTCCTCTCAAATTTCGTACAAGTCTTGTTGACTTATCTAGCGTGCTAATGGTGTCTTCTGACTTGTTTTTGAACTTATCACCGTAAATCGGTATGGCATTCACCAATCCACCATTCCACAAATCCATCTTAACGACATAAGAAGCGGGGTGACACTACGATATAGTGTAGAATCTAATAAGCGGGGTGACACTACGATACTGTGTGGAATCTTTCTTTCGTTAAGTTTGTTTTCCATCCCCTCTAATTGTCCCAAATTATCTATCCTTTTTTTCTTTTATTAAACCGAACCTACATCTTTCTTAACTTTCCATCCATTTCAAAAATCACTTCGTAAGCTTCTGCAAACCTTAAACAAATTTACACATTTTTGACTACTAGAACTTCTCCTCATCGACGATCGGGCAAACTTTATGAAACGACTCGACTCTTTCGGGCCTGATCACATCAGAGTCGAGTCGTTTCACAAAGTTTTCTTGATTGCCGACGAGGAGAAGTTCTAGTAGTCAAAAAGGTGTAAATTTGTTTAAGGTTTGCGGAAGCTGACGAAGTGATTTTTGAAATGGATGGAATGTTTAGAAAGATGTAGGTTCGGTTTAATAAAAAAACAAAGGATAGATAATTTCGGATAATTGGTGGGGATGGAAAACAAACTTAACGGAAGAAAGATTCAACACTATATCATAGTGTCACCCCATTTCTTATGTCGTTAAGGTGGATTTGTGGAATGGTGGATTGGTGAATGCCACACTGGTTTATAGTGATAAGTTTAGAAACAAGTCGGAAGACGCCACTAGCACGCTAGATAAGTCAACGGGACTTGTACAAAATTTGAGAGGATAGAAACTCACTCAAGAACACAATGTTCATAAATCAAATTGGCAAAAGTTATCTAACCTAAAACAATGTCTTCCTACAAACTATTTATAGACATTATTATGACTGTTCAAATGCCTATTTGTGACCTTTCACCTTCAACAATTAAATAAAGTTATTACAAGCTTTAATTTCATATTAAACTCATGTAAGGAAGCCAATGAGTCATGTCTCTTCATTGGAACTTGATGTAGTTGAAAAGGCATGTCAATTCTCCTTAATGAAGACTTTAAGCATCCTTAATGTCTTTGATTGATGTGCCTTAAGCTCCCTTGTAACCACATGATAAAAGCTTGTGTAACATCCTCTTAAATGGCACCATGATGAAGACTTAAGACTCCAAAAACGTTCATACTTGAAGAGTCTCTTTTGGTCCATTAAATAGCCTCCTTAATGTTCTTTTAAAAGCTTTGAAACTGTCCCACTTTGAAAAGTCTTTAATCATATGAAAAGTCGCCTGCAAAAATAGATATTTAAGATTAAATAGTAACTTAAAACACTAATAAAAAACCAACATATTTAATAACACTCATGCACACAAATTAATTGAACATGCAACTTAAATCACCTTATTTAAAATGAAAATAAACACACTTTAATTTATGCATTAAAATGTAATAACCAATTAAATAACATACTTATATGAACAAACTCAAACATATTAAACAACCGAGATGCTTAAATGCAAGGTTTAAGATGCAAACTAAATGAACAAATGAGTTACTTAATGCATGACTTAATTTAATGATGCAGACTTAAACTAACATGGGAGTTACATAATGCATGTCATAGTTAAGAGATGTAGATTAATAATACAGAACATTAATTAAAGATGCATATTAATGATATTAAAACTAAAACATAATTAAAGACACAAAAGTAAATGAATTAAAGTCCTTATTCCAGCAACCAAATTAACAAAATAAAATTAAAAGCTTCATTTTGCACTTGGGCCCTTCGTGTTTGGGCCAATCTCGATGTCGTCGAGTTGTGTCGTAACATGATGCGGCTGGGATCGCATCAAAATCAATGCTAGCCAAATTTTATATAGTCTCTATATAGCCCATATTTATCAATTTTTCAAAAGGATTTCATGTAACTTTTATATTTTAACAACTTAGTCTGTAAACTTTAAAATCAATCGAGACCACTTTATAATATAGTCATATTTAACTATCAAGGTTATAAATCATAAAACTTCAAAAACATCATAAATTCATCAATGGAATAAATCAAAACATTTAACAGTTTTACAACTTAGTCTTTAGGTTAGCTAGATTAAGCTACAACGATCTCAAAAACATAAAATTACTAAAACGAACTTGAAAAACATACCATGCAATCAAAATTATTCTTGCCCAAGCTTGTATTCTCTAACTATACAATTTTGGTTTTAATATCAAAAATGAAGAAGATGAAGTTATGTTTTATTATTTTATCTTGATTAATCTTTTTATTAATTTACCAAAATACCATTAATTCATCTATATTTTAACTAAATCATATATACTTACCGTCCAACACTTTAAGTAGGTTAAATTACCATATAAATCTATTTAGTTATGCTTTCATAATTATTTAGCAAAAATAAACTAATACCGATTAACTTTTGTAGCTTTTACAATTTAGTCCTTTTTCTTTAATTAAAACAAATCTCTAAAATTTTTGGACCAAATTTCAATATATATATAATAACTTCCTCTCCCAAATAATTGGTCCACTAAGAAGACCTTATATAACAATTAGTCAATCACAGCTTCACTCGCTAATCCCTCGTAAGAGGATTAGTTCCTCGTGGAATCCACAAACATAATAAACTGGATAATAAAAATGAGCATAAAGATTAAATAAAGAATAAATTTTAAAGAATCCTGAATGTATTTGAATGATGAAGTGCTAAAATCTACTAGCATTTGATCGTGTTTACAAATCAAATCTCTTAAAAAAACAAATGAAAAGAATCGAAAAGAAATCTAAAACCTAAAGGAACAGGAAATTGAAAACTAAACTACGAGAGAAAACTTAGAATATGAAAGATGTCCCTAAACAGGTTGTATAAGAAGGAAATGTAAGTATAAAATTTATGAATGAATATTGGTTAAATGATGAAAAGAAATGCTTAGATGAAATGGTTATAGAATATATATATGTGAAAAAGAATATTTGAAATATATACTTGAATAAAGATATTAAATATTAAATGAATATGTGATGGTTGGTTATGTACCAAATGAATTTTTAGGTATATGTTTGATGGCATGATAAAGTTACATGTTTTATATATGAACTCACTAATCTTGTGAGACTTATGATGTGTATAGGAAATTAACGAACTCATGACCAAGTCATTTAATTATCTTGTAAAATGTTTTATTACATCCTTTTTGGTAAGTCAATGTTTAAATTTATCACAACCTTACTAAGCTTTACGCAAGCTTACCTAATTTTGGTTTTCTTCTTTGAAGATCGTTGGATTCGATCTGTCAATTTGGATACTATAAGAGATCACGCTATCCGTTCAATGATTCGGTATAAGATGTGGTTATTATTTTTATTTAGGTTATAAGTGGCATGTTCTAGGAGCATTTAAGTTCTTTTGCTACAATGATGCTATTTAAACTTAGTTTAAGCATATATGTGTGTATATATTTGGATTTGGCTTGTATATGTCTATATATGCATGTATTTAGTTGTTTGGTATATGCTTCTTTGAAGTGTTTGAAGTATGGTAAGATTGAATGTGAATGGAATGGTTGAATTGGTACAAATTCTTAGGTAACTTGGTAAATCTTGGTTGATGATTTTGGTCATGATAAATGAGGTAAATTTGATAGTTAAAGAAGTATGAAATGCTAAGAAGTTGCACTTGAATGCATTATGTTTCAATGTTTGGATTGTAGTGCCAAGTGATTGCATATTGGTTAGGCACATAGGATAAATGCTTTTCACATGTTTTAGGTAAGTTTGAATGTGTTTTAACCATGTGAAGTGATTGGAAAAGGTTTTTTTTGGTGTCTAAGAAATGGATGTTGAATTGGTTTGCATTAGGGGTCATTTTGGGTGCACACGACCGTGTGCAACACACGGCCACCTCACACAGTCGTGTGTCTTATTATTTTTAGGTGCATGATTTTTCACACGGTCATAGTCAGTTACACAGTCTAGGACATGGGCTTGTGGAGTAACCACACAGGAGTGTGGGGTAGCCACACGTCCATGTCTCTGAGCCACATGGGCTGGCCTTTGTCATGCAGCCTTGTGACCCCTGTTTTTAGTTTTTTCCATAATTTTCTATTTTATTCATATTAATCCCTTTCTATTTTCGAACTATTTTTAAGGTCTCATAGGCTCAATTTAAGATCGTTTTTGTATGAATACTATGATTATTGGTTGGACATTGATTTATGATATTTAAATTAATTTTTAAATTACGTTTAAATATTATCGAATATGTTAATCGTCGTAATATTTTGTGACCCTATTTCGACAACGGAGATGGGTTAGGGTGTTACAAAAACTATTTAAATCTTTCAATTTCGAGGGTATCGTCTTAGCAATGATAGCACTAGAAGAGGCATCTATGTTAATTTGCTCACCTTTTTTCAAATTTTTATGCCTTGACATAATTTCTTTTAAGTACTTGGCATATTTTGGTATTTTATCAATAACTCCAAAAGTGGTAAATTAACGTTAAGGGACTTAAATAAGTTAAGAAAACTTACAAAGTTCATTTCATCTCTCCTTTGTTTGTCCTTGATCCTTGATGGGAATGGTATATTTGTAGTTTCAAGATTCGATATTATCGGTTCAGCTATCGATTTGACTGCTTTGATCAACTCTTCACTCTTATTTTTGTCTAGGGGTTCCTCGACAAATTTTTATAAATCATTGTCTATTTGCATTGGAGCATTAACATTATCAAGGATTTTACCTGATTGTATGGCGATCGTGTTCATGTGCTCTTTTCTATCCTTTCGAGAATTATTCTCTGTGCTACTCAGGATTCTGGTACTAATTTGCCTTTGAAGGTTGCTCATCATCTCCATCATCTGACTCAGATTGTACTTGTCAAGTATTCATGTTCATTGATTGTATTTCTCCTTCTATCTTGAGATCTTTGTACTTGCGGTGTTGGTAGTAAGGGTTCAAACGGTTTTGAATTGCACTTCCACCTCCTTTATTACCTCCCTACCATAGGTACGGGTGATCCATCCAACTCGAATTGTATGTATTTGATTAAGGATTTCCACCCCTATTTCCTACGTAATTTACCTCGTTCGGTTGGTTTTTCATATTTTGCTCACAGTTTTGGGTTGGCTACGTCATAGTTGGTTTAGATGCTACTTCCAAACAGTTCAACTTCTCCAAAATTATTTGATAGGCATCCACTTTTTGGGTTGCTTTCGTCGCTGATGGTTTTGGATAGGTAAACCTCTCATTGGGCCACAAATATGAATTCATAGCCATGGCATCAATTATTTGACAGACTTGTTCGTAAGTGTGGTTCATCAGGGCTCCTCTAGATGGCCCATCTAATTTAGACCTTAAATTATTGTCTAAACCATTATAAAATATTTGCATCTACGGCCACTCTTACATTCTATGATAAGGACACTTCCTCAATAGTGACTTAAGTTGATCCCAAGCTTCGTACAAATTTTTGCCTTTGAATTACTTGAAATTGGCAATATCGTGTTGAACTTGAATGGATATTCTTATCGGGAAAGTTTTGTGTAGAAATTTTCCCACTAAATCATCCCACGTGGTTATAGAACCTAGTTCTAATGAATCTAACCAATTAGCAGCATTGTCACATAAGGAAAAGGGGAATAATCGGAGACGAACAACATCATCGGTTACACCATTATATTTGAAAGTGTCGCACAACTAGAGGAACCATTTTAGACGTTAGTTTGTATCCTCAATTATGTTTGCTCAAACTGCAATGTCACACCTTAAATTTGGCAGATTTGAGAAAGAGGTAAATAGATGTGAAGGTTACTTGTTTTGGTGCACTATTGTAGTACAGTTTGCCACTTTTCAAAATTATGACAAGTTAAATCCTGGCACATAATGTATCTGCCAGTGTAGAATCTAATCTTTTCATCTCGGGATGTTTCCCAATCTAAAAATAGTACGCCAATTGAGAAGTACGCCTCAGAATAGGATCAAGCATGATGCGTATAAGAAATGTATGAGAAAATGTTGGAAGGTTAAATCGTCTTTAAGAGCACGCCTTTTGAGAGTTGCCACTAGAGGTATGGTATGCTCGGTTTGCTCGAATGCTGTGCAAGGTGGTTTCTACAATAGGATTGGTTGGGAGTCAATTGAATGGATTGTTTGGTCAAATAGTCTCTACATCCGAATTTCCTTTTTATAGTTTTTCCTAGTTTTTGTAGGGTAATTAAGGGACAATTTTTGTATGCATTCAACACTTATCAAGATCCATTATGAGGAACTGAGTATATTTATATGGTAAGAAAGGAACATTCAGATGGTTTTCTTTCTTCCGTTTAACGCTTTAGTTCTTCTTATTCTCTTCTTCTTTGTTAAACTGGAAGCTAAGGTCTTTGGGTTAGTCAGTGGATGTTTCAACCTCCTAGTAAGTCTAATAGCTCTACATGTTATGATTTTGAAAGAGTAAGGATGTTATGAGGCATAAAAGCAGTAGGGTCTGAATAGGAGGCCCTGTTGGGGTCGTCTATAATTGAAATGTTAGTAAATTGTCTGTAATTGTGATTTTAATGGTAATTCCATGTCCTTTTAAATAATTATTGATGCTGGTTTGGGTAGGACTATTAGAACAAGAACTCTAAGCTGAAGTAAATGTGAGTTTCAGGTGAGTCCTTATCTTAACTCATGCATGTTAGTTTACAATTGTAATTCGTATGTTGATGTCTTCTTAGATAGCTAGTTTGTGTATGTGCGTGTGAATTATTGTAAAGATTCTGCATATTTAAGAATGAGATATATGAGTTGCATCATTAATAAAATGGTGTGTGGTATGTATACATGTGAAATTAGGTATTGAAGTGTATTTTGTGTTAAATGAGTAACACATGCATTTGTGATGCTTCAGTAGGGCAGACTGGACTAGCAAATCACTACATGTAGATATGTGTAAGGCCATGTGGTAAAGACCCATGGCATCATATGGCAGCGAGAATACTCATGGTGTAGCCTCCGATGAGATGTAAACTGGATTGACGGATCACGATATGAGGATATGTATAAAACCATGTAGGAGAAACCCCATGGAACCCACAGAGATAGTCCACTGGGACAATAAACACAAAATTTTGTAAAGCCTTTGTAGCATATTTTGTGAAGTCATTGTGGCATATTCTGTGAAGCCTTTGTGGTGAGATCTAGGTAAGTTTGAAGATATCTCTATTTGGATAGCCATATGATGAAATTTGAATATGACCTAAGAGCATTTCCTGAAAGAGTACTCAGTAGTGTTTCTGAAGGGTGAATCCGCCATAGTAGTTTGCCAGTACAAAAAATTTGGCGTATTCGTAACTATGAGTGGTCTGAGTGTTTTCCAAACTTGAGTTTGTCTACGCTATGTATAAAAGTTATTTAAATTCCATGGTATCCGCCAAATCTAAGTGTTTCACGCTATATATAAAAGTTATATGAAGTTGAAGTTGTTTGCCAAACCTGGGCGTTCTCATGATATGTAATATGGTTGTTTGGGATTCCATGGGATAACTTAGAATGTATCATCTATCAGAAAAAGTTGCAGTCTGAGTTGATTTTAGATCTGACTGGTATCTTTATAGCTACCAAATTCAATATGAGAATCTGCCAAAGGTAGGATTTGTATGAAGTTCACTTTAAAAGATCAGTTAGTATAAGTATCTACCAAGAATAATAATGGTGAGTACACCATCCTGGATGAGGTATTCTATATTTGTCTGTGTGAGAATCATCAAAAGTAGCTTTTCTACGAGTGAATTGTGTGTAGGATTGTCAAGTATGGAAATTGTTGTATTTGTATGCACTTGAAATTAAAAAAGTATCCGCCGAAGACTGAAAAGAAATCCAGAATCTTCAAGTTAAGGAATTCAACAAAAAATACGCCAAGGTAATATGGGTTAATATTCACTTAGTTTGTTTAATCTTACAAACATTTTTTTAATGCAAGTTTTGAGAACGTTGAAAATATATTTGTTGCACAAACTGTTACACAAGCCTCAACACATACAAAATGATATTAAATTCATCAAACGGTAGTAGCATTAAATCAACAAGAAAATCATAGCCTTAGACTTTTAGTGGACACATTCTACAAATCTGATTAATTCAGACATACTAACCTAGTGATTTGTTACCCTGACAGTGTAACTTGTTGACTCAACATGTGTGTTCTTGTTTACTAATGTAGTGCATATATAGGAATGTGTTGACCTAGGGTCAATCAATGCATAGAAATTAATATGAAAATGGGAGAATACATCGACAATAACGTCTGGAGCATAAGCTTCCTCATGAGCTCTAATAGCATAAGCCCTGGCAGGTGCTCTAGCCTCTAATCGTTCGGGCGTACTAACAGCTTTTCCTCGACCAGGTGTAACACCTTTACTATTTCTAACCTTTTTACCTTTCTGCAGAGTAGTCTCAGGTCTAACAATTTGATTCACAGAATCGTTGTATCGTTTTAGACAATTCTTGAGGAAACGATCTGTGGAACCTCATCCGAAAAAATTTCCCATTTTGAACCAACACTCGCCAAAATAGCTTTTAGCGTAATGCTCACAAACTAGTTTCTTCACATTTCTAACACTGCTCACACTAGCAACCGGTGAACTTATGGATATCAGATTACTTGGTCTCAGTCTATCTCTATCGATGAATCCTGAAGTGGAAGTGAATCGACTAGCATCATTTCGAATTTTTTTGTTGGAGAAGTCTGAATTGATCTTGTCACACCCAATATTTTTATTTACCATTTTGTCAAATTATGGAACAAGGAAGTAAGTAGTCAAGTGGTTTAGGGCCTAATTTAATTCCTAGAGAACCTAGGTTCATTTCCCATCATCTGTACATTCTTTTCTAAAATTTTTGGCATCATAAATTGATGGTCAACACCCCTTGCCGTCCACCCCATTGTTGCCTTGTGGGGAAGATCCTTTCCTCTTTTGGTGAGTTGATTTTCCCCCAATACCCTCCGTTCCACTCAATGATCCACTTTTGGTGCCTATGTTCCCCCTATTGCCAAATTCTCCCCACTTACCATACCTTGGCCAACCATGCACCTACATACCCTCAAATCTTCATTTTTATTTTTATTCTCCTCATCTCATATTTTTTATCTTTTCTCTTCCTCCTACCACCACCCCATTGTTTCCTTGTGGGGAAGATTATTTCCTCTATTGAGGAGTCAATTTTCCCCCAATACCTCCCCTTTTCACTCCATGATCCACTTTCGGTGCCTATGTTCCCCCTATTGCCAAATTCTCTCCCCTTATCGTACCTTGGCCGACCATGCACCTAGATACCCCTAAATCTTCATTTTTATTTTTATTCTCCTTATCTCATCTTTTTTCTCTTTTATCCTCCTCCTACCACCACCCATTTTTCTACATTTTGCTGCCATACCACCACCGTTGGCTACCTTTTCTTCACCTACTCACCACCACTTCACCACTAAAACTTCCCCTCTCTTCTACACCACCACCGCACTATTGTCGTGCCGCCATCATACCTCCACCGTCGTAAACAACCATTTCTCACCGATTTTTATTTTCTATTCATTTATTCCCTTAAAATAAAATTCTAATCGTCCTCTCTTATTTTCAAAGCTATTCGTTTAATTTTTGAATGACGATTTCATTAGATAATCTTCCATTATAAACAAAATAATGTTGGATCAAGGATTCATCTATTCCTTGGGATTTTTTGTAAGTGATCTTTAAACTCCGATGATAATCTTTTCTTTTCCATTTTTATGCCAATTATGATAAAAGGTGTTTCCAGATTTTATTCTTCAATATAGATATTTTCTCACATAGAATATTTGTTGTTTAAAGGATCATCTATCATCAACACGGAATGCCCCTAGCTTTGGAAGTGAGACACAAATCCAAATCATATCTATTAAAGCGTAAGTGATGATTCAAATAGGAAAAGTCTTGATTAAATCTTTCTAATTAAGGGATTAATAAAATAACATTTTATCGATAAAACATCGTTTTATACTCAGATTTACTGTAAGTCTAGTTAAATTCTAGCATGGGTGATCGAAGAGGCAAGTATTGCGTTCGTCTGCATAACATAGGTGTTAGGATTTACCTTGATAAAATAAATGACATTTTTTAATATCGAGATACATATATTTGTGAAAGAATTTAATATTTCTTTAATAAAATTTCTGAAAACAAATATGGGCGAATAGATTAATTATTCATATGGATTTATAAAATCCGATAAGTAGGACGATTCCAAGTAATTGATTCCAAAACTTCAGATCTGTGATGTTTGTACGTGATTATGTGATTTTTGTGTTAAACGTAATGATGTGTGATTTCCTAATACTCATGATATGTGATATATGGCGATATTGGATATGCATGTTTTATAAACATGATACTGATTTATTGATAGGTGTGAGGATTTACCTTGATAAAATAAATAACATTGTTTAATATCGAGATAAATATATTTGTGAAAGAATTTAATATTTCTTTAATAAAATTTCTGAAAACTGATATAGGGCGAATATGTTAATTATTCATATGGATTTATAAAATCCGATAAGTAGGACGATTCCAAGTAAGTGATTCCAAAACGTCAGATCTGTGATGTTTGATTTCCTAATACTCATGATATGTGATATATGGCGATATTGGATATGCATGTTTTATAAACATGATACTGATTTATTGATATTTTGATTCGTATGTTAAGCATGCTATTATTCTGGTTATGATTCGCATGTTAAGCATTCTATTATTTTGATTATGATTCGCATGTTAAGCATGCTATTATTTTGATTATGACTTGCATGTTAAACATGCCATTGTGTTAAACCATAATAAAATCTGATTCGCATGTAAAGCATGCATACTAAAAATTCTATTCTGTATGCCATATCACATGGATAAGGTTAGGATAATATTTCATGGAGGAAGTATCTAGCAGTATACCTGCAATTTCTGGTGGCTTTACCACAATACTCTGTTTCTGGCAGCTTGACTGCAATATCTGGTGGCTTTGTAACACCCTATAGCTAACCTGGTCACCCAACCCGAATATCCGGATGCCAGACCATCGTCTCGTGTCATACACAACAAGTAAAAGCTCATTCTAAACAAAACATCTTCCATTTTAGTATTCGTACAAGTTTTAAATCAATCATACTCTTTAATTATCATCCTTACATGCTAAACATACATCGAATAGTCTTATAATAATAATAATTAAACATGCATAAGGTCCATTTCACAAAATACCAAAGCATATCATGTAGATATCGATACTAAAGGTAAGGTATCAATAATTCTCTCAAGCGGTATCAATACCGTTTGGAAAATCGGTACTAAAACTGCTTAGTGTTTCTAGCTTAAAAACCAAAACCTCAAAAATTATCGGTACCTATGCCAAAGTATCGATATTTCTACCTCGAGTATCGATACTCGTGATAGGGTATCGATACCAAGTTACGATTTTAACTTTCTCCACATTTCAAAATCACAGAGGTATCATTTTTACAACACAAATATCGATACCTCTGCTTGAAACCAGAAAATATAACATAAATAAGCATAAAAATATTTCGAACTTGTACCAATTCATCATGCTATCACATCATTATCAAATAAACATCAAAATGACCATAAAAATAGTCTCAAACATCGAAAGTAAGTCCGAGCAATAATCAACGTAATACGAAACAAATCTCGTAAACTTAAGAACAAATAATCTTTGGAAGCATCCAAAGCATTATGGAAAATATCAGTAAAAGTCTACCAGATTTCCATTTTCCCAAAACATAATTGAATAAACAAAACATCTATGAAAAGCAAAAAGGACTTACTTGGATCATCCCTCGAAACCACACCGCCCACACCGGCACTCAACTATTTTGTAATGGTTTAAGAAGGGAGTGGGTGAGCTTAATAAGTTTAGTGAATGCCTAGAACAAATACCATGCAAACAATTCATCAAGCATTAATGAAAAAACCATATAGCATAACCTCAACTGTAACAGCCTAATTTTTAGACCACAAGTGGTTTTGAAACCACAAATTCGAGTCAAAAATATATTTTAATAATTTTTTTAGTATTTGCAGTATGTGAATTAATATGTGTAAAAATTTTGTATGAAAATTTGATCGTTTGAGTGCTTAATTTGATAAAATGACTTAATCGCGTAAAATAATAATTTAGGGGTCAAATCTAAAATCACTCAATTGTTGTTGTCTTTTAAAAATGGGAGTCTTAAATGGCAATTAGGCCATTTAAAAGATAGTGGGTGACTATGGACAACTTTATCCTTATGTTATATGAAATATAAATTATTTAATAAAGGTTAGTAAGGTAAATAAATAAAATACTAATATATGTTAATTAAAAACAAAGTAAAAATTCAATTGTTATCATCCATGTTTAGCTAAAACTAGAGAAAAGAAAGAAGAGAAAAACACAAGCATAAATTCGGCCATATTCAAGCTTGATTTAAGGTTCCTTTTAGCCCGATTTTTGATAATTTTTACATTTTTGAGATCGTTGCTTTGAATACTTCGAAACCCATGTCTTAATTTTGTGAATTGTTGATGATTTTGAAATGTGCCATTGATGAATGCTTAAGCTTTGTGATAGTTGATGATGAAAAATGAAATATATGTGAAAGATTAAAATGTTTTGTCTTTGAATTTTTCGTGAAATTGAGTAATTAGGGCTAAATTTTGAAATTAAATTTTTGAGGGACTAAAATGTGAGATAAATGAAATGTATTGATAGAGGGTTGCGCGCGGACCAAGATCGAGTTGTCAAGTCACGGGAAAATTCTTACGAGGCTTTAGATGATCGGATCTAAAAATGAAATAGAAACTAAGATTAGATTCGATTAGATCTGAATAGATAGTATCCAAAACAATAAAGAACAGCCAAGAAACAAATGCCCTTAAGAATAACAAATCTTGGATGTCAAGAACACAGATTGGTAATTGAATTAAACCCCAATCTGCCAAATCTGAAAAGAACAATCACAAACAGTAAGTTAATTTTAAAAGTCCAACAAATTGATGGAATAAAAGATAGGGTATGGACGGCAAGAACAAAAAAAAGATTTAAGAATCGAAAACGGTTCTTGGAGCCCAAGGAGATGTCGATTTGCCCAAATTGAAATAGCAAATTAATTTCCCCCAAAATTCCACCAACCGAATTCAACCAGATTTGAAAAGGAGAAAACGACAAGAACAATGGAATTTAGGGATCTTTGAACGATCTTTGCTACCAAGAACAAAGGGGGCCGATCCGATTTTGAATGATGAATAGATCTTGGAGTTTTGGAAAGGCTGAAACTCAACAAGAACAGCAAACAAGTTAGTTACTAAAAATCAACACAAGCAGAATTTAAAAGATAGGATGAACAGCAAGAAATAAAGATAAAGTCCTAAGAAGCTTTAAAATCTCGAAAGATTTCACAACTCCCTTCAAATGGCTCTAATCTCCCCTCCAATGAAGATCAATGGCAAGAAGAAGGCTGAAGATGGATCCCACAATAAAAAAGACTGTTAAAACAACTTCTAAAGAAAAATCAAGAGAAAATTATTGGAGAACTCAAAGAGAATTTTCACTCAAAAAGCAAATCTGAAATTTTCAAAGTGTTTCTAATATGTTTACAAGGGTGGCCGGCCATGCCTATTTATAGGCCTTAATATTTTCCTAATCCTATTAGAAAACTAAAACTAAAAAAACTCCTAATTAAATATTAAAGAGAAATTCGGTTAAGGGCTTTAAATTGGGCCTCTTGGACTGAATAATTACATAACAATTAATTTAGAAAGTCTAAAATTGAAACTAAGAATTAAATTTTTACAAATTGGGCCACTTTAACGAATTGGCCCGATTTTCAACTAAGTATGATTTTGACTTCTTGGTTGGGCTTGGAATAGTCTTATTGGGCCTTACCTTCAAGAACTTGGGCTTGTAGTCCATCCCCTACCGAAATTGGTTCGTTGATGCTCGTAACAGAGATCCAATGTGCCTTGGCTACAAGATTCGATTTCTTGGACCAAGATTTCCAAGATTTGAAATCTTGATTTTCTTGATTCTTGAAATCGCTCCAAACAACAAGATTGGGCCAAGATCCGGTTTCTTATTTTTCTTGAAAACAAGAAAGTGAATCTTGATTTTCTTTTTCTTTTGTGTACGCATCTAAGGCGTTGCTAACAAATTCTTGAATGGTCCCATTTAGTTTGGAACGCATTTGTCGGGCCTTTGACCTCGTTATTGGGCCTTGTGGTAATTTGAGTCCATCACATTCTTGAGCTTGGGTTGGGCCTTTGTGACTCGTATCATTCCCCCCTTCCTCGAAAATATTCGTCCTTGAATCTGAAAAATCAAATGGAGACAAGTCAGCCACATTAAAAGTAGAACTCATATTGTACTCACCAGGTAGATCAATCTTATAGCCATTGTCGTTGATCCGCTCGAGTACTTGGAAAGGCCCATCTCCCCTTGGGTCCAACTTGGACTTTCTTTTTGTAGGAAATCGTTCTTTCCTCATATGGACCCAAACCCAATCTCCGGGTTCTAGGACAACCTATTTGCAGCCCTTGTTTGCTTTGTTGGTGTTGGCATCATTTGTTTTGGCTATTCGTTGCCTAGCCTTCTCGTGTAAGGATTTCACCAACTCAACTTTCTGTTCACCATCTAAATTAACAATGTGTTCAAGTGGTAATGGCGCAAGATCAAGTACTGTTAGTGGGTTAAAACCATAAACAAGTTCAAATGGAGAATAACAGGTTGTAGAATGAATAGATCTATTATATGCAAATTCAACAAATGGTAGGCATTCTTCCCAATTTCTAATGTTCTTTCCCACAACAGATCGTAACAAGGTTCCTAAGATTCGATTAACTACTTCAGTTTGGCCATCAGTTTGGGGGTGACATGTAGTAGAATAAAGTAATTTTGTGCCAAGCTTTCCCCACAATACCTTCCAAAAGTGGCTAAGGAATTTGACATCTCTGTCAGAAACAATTGTTTTAGGGATGCCATGAAGGCTTACCACCTCCTTAAAGAATAAGTCTGCCACATGTGTAGCATCATCTGTTTTGTGACAAGGAATAAAATGTGCCATCTTTGAAAACCTGTCAACAACAACAAATATGCTATCTCTTCCTTTCTTAGTTCGAGGCAAACCTAAAATAAAATCCATGGATCAGTCTATCCAAGGTGAAGTAGGAATCGGTAAAGGAGGGTAAAGGCCATGAGGCATTACCTTAGATTTTGCTTGTTTACATGTAAATGCACTTGGAACATACCTTTTCAACATCCTTCTTCATATGTGGCCAATGGAAGTGTTCTTGCAAGATGTCTAGTGTTTTGACCACTCCAAAATGTCCCATTAGACCTCCACTATGGGCTTCATGAATCAATAAGTCTCTCATGGAACACTTTGGTATGCATAACCTATTTATACGAAAAAGAAAGCCATCTACAAGATAAAACTTTTCAAAAGCAGTATGTCCACAATTCTTATAGATATGGCCGAAATCTACATCATCATCATATAACTCCTTAATATGTTCAAACCATAAGACTTTAGCATTCAATGTAGTTATTAAAGCATATCATCTAGACAAAGCATCTGCAACTACATTATCTTTACCTGTTTTATATTTTATCACATAAGAGAACGTTTCAATGAATTCTACCCATCGGCATGCCGTTTACTCAACTTACCTTGTCCCTTTAACCATTTAAGGGATTCATGGTCTGTATGTATGACAAACTCATTAGGCAACAAATAATGTTGCCATACTTGAAGTGCACGAACCAATGCCAATAGTTCTTTGTCATAAGTTGAGTAGTTTAATTGTGCACCGTTCAATGTCTCACTAAAATAAGCAATTGGTTGCTTATCTTGCATTAAAACGGCGCCAATTCCAATTCCTGAAGCATCACACTCAAGTTCAAAAGTAGTAGAAAAATCAGGTAATTTAAGAAGAGGAGCAGAACATAACTTAGCTTTTAGGGTCTGAAAAGCCTTTTCTTGGGTTTCACCCCATTTGAAACCCACTGATTTCTTTATCACCTCTGTTAATGGGGCAGCAATAGTAGAGAAATCTTTCACAAATCGTCTATAAAAACTAGCTAAACCATGGAAAGATCTCACCTCAGTTACCGATTTAGGAGTCGGCCACTCCTTAATTGCCTTGACTTTCTCCTCATCGACATGAATACCTTGAGCACTAACTATGAAACCTAAGCATATTAGTTTATCACAATAGAATGTGCATTTATCAAGGTTGGCAAATAATCTTTTAGCTCGCAGAATATCCAAAGCAGTTTTAACGTGGAAAACATGATCATCTAATGTCTTGGATTAATTAAAATATCATCAAAGTAAACTACTACAAATTTACCCAAGTGAAGCCTTAAAACGTGATTCATTAATCTCATAAATGTACTAGGTGCATTAGTAAGGCCAAAAGGCATAACTAACCATTCATACAATCCAAATTTTGTTTTAAAGGCTGTTTTCCATTCATCCCCTTCCCTCATTCGAATTTGATGATAACCGCTTTTTAAATCAATTTTAGTAAATATGATTGAGCCATGTAATTCATCAAGCATATCATCAAGTCTAGGAATTGGATGTCGATACTTTACCGTTATTTTGTTGATTGGACGGCAATCAACACACATTCAATGCCGCAACACACATTCGATACGTACCATCTTTCTTTGGTACCAATAAGACAGGAACGACACAAGGGCTTAGGCTCTCAGGAATGTACCCTTTGTCTAATAATTCCTCAACTTGCCTTTGCGATTCCTTTGTCTCCTCGGGATTGCATCTATAGGCTAGTCGATTTGGTATTGAAGCTCCGAGTACTAAGTCAATTTGATGCTCTATCCCTTGTAAAGGTGGTAAACCTTTAGGGGCCTCACTAAAATCATCCTCATAATCCTACAAAAGAGACTGAAAACACACTAGGAAAATTTTCGTTAATGTTACATAAAGATAAATAATTTTGCCTAAACCTCACAAGGATACAAGGCTGTTTATTGAGTAGGGCTCTCCTCACATCTTTTTTTGTTGCCAAAAATTTTTTTCGCTCATTTTACCACTTGTGGATTCACTCACCTTTGGGCTTTTTAAATTTTGACTTTTGCCACTACTAGCCTCTTCTCTCTCTGTCTTTTGCACTTGTCTTTTTTCCCTTACCCCCTCACAAAATTTTATCATCTTCAATTGATCTTTATATACATCGGTGGGATTTAAAGGAGAAAAAGTGAATTTTCTACCTTTAAACACAAGGGAGTATCGATTAAGCTTACCTTGGTGTGTAACATTGCGATCAAATTGCCAAGGCCGTCCAAGGAGCAAGTGTGCCGCATGCATTGGTACCACATCACACCGTACTTCATCCTCATAATTCCTGAGCTTAAAAGTGACCAAGACTTGTTTCGTAACTTTAACTTCGGAGCATTCATTAAGCCACTAAAGGTGATATGGCTTAGGGTGTTTGGTACAAGGCAACTTTAAAGAATCCACCAAATAGCTACTCACTACATTCGAGCAACTCCCACTATCAATAATGAGTGAACATAAGTTACCTTTAATAAAACATCGAGAATGGAAAATATTGGTCCTTTGGTTATCATCATCTTTCATCTGAATGTTAAGGGTTCGGTGAACTACAAGGCATTGAAAATCAACAAAGCCCCCTTCTTTTGGTGGTTCAACCAACTCTTTGCCATTATCACTGTCATCCACAAGTTCTGGCATATCTGGATCTGTTTTATCAGAGTCGGAAGTGTACTCACCATTATCTTTTAGAAGAAGTAATCTCGTGTTAGGGCATTCCCTACTGTAATGACCACGCCTTTTGCACTTAAAGCATTCAATCTCACGAGTCCTCTTCACACTCGAATCACCTAAATTGGGCTGCTTAGAAGGTGTTTGTGTTTTAACAGGAGCCCCTTTTTTTTTCAATCTGATTGCTTACTTCCATTACTCAAAGAAGACTTATTAGTAACAAAAGGGGATTTTGAACTTTTAAAATCAGAATTGGAATTGTTACCTCGGTAATATTGTGAAGTAGAGAAGGAACCAAACCTTTGTTTCTTTAATTGTTGCTCGATCTCAATGGCTTTGTGAACTGCTTCTTCTAAATCAATGTAAGTTTGTAGCCTCAATGTATTAGCTATCGGCCTGTTCAAACCATCAATAAATCGAACCATAGTTGTTTCCTCATCCTACTCCACATGAGCTCTCTGAATGAGCATCTCCATTTCCTTAAAATATTCATCCATCGTCCTACTACCTTGTATAAGTCTTCTCAGCTTTGTTTTAATCTCTCTATAGTAGTGAGGTGGAATAAATCTTTTACACATAATTTGTTTCAATTCATCCCATGTCGAAATCTCACCTTCATAATTCTGATGAGGATTCACCCCAAGTTGAGTCCACCAACTTAATGCATAATCTAAAAATTCCAGCATTGCTAACGCTACATTTTCATCATCCAGACACTTATAATATCGAAACATAAGTTCAATCTTAGATTCCCATTCACAATAAGCTTCTGGATCATTCTTACCACGAAATTGGGGAATTGTGAACTTCGATTTTGCCAAAGAGGGTTGCCCACAATCATGAAAATCAAAATCAGTTCTAGGGACACGTCGAGGACCGCGCCTATGAGCAGGAGGCTGGTTATCCATAGCTTCTTTAATTGGATCTCGATATTGAGGTTCTTGATTCAATCTCACCTAATTGATAGTAGCACTTAAAGTTTGAAGTGCGGTAGCCTGTTCTTCTAACTGTTGTTGGAATTTTTAAAATGTGTCATAGACATCATTATGGTCATTATCACCTTGACCAACCTTAGACATTTTCAAAAACCTGCAAAACAAACACTCAAAAAGAAAAATTAGCAAACCTCACCGTTAATCACTCAAAAAGAAAAATTAAATTCTCAATGAGGTAGAATTCAGTCTTGTGAGTTCTTTAGTAGAGTCTATATCAACCAATTAGAAAGTGTATGAACCGAAACTACCAAAGAGTCCTACTTTGCACTAAGATTCCAAAAACTGACGAGACACCAATTAATTTGTGTTGCACCAAGGAAGAATTGTGCACACCTTAAAATCCTACTAACACAAGAAACAAGAAGGTTTTAGATAGTGTAAAGGAAGAATAAAGGCAAACAAATGAAAACCTACAGCTAAGAATCAATAAAAATTGCTGAAATAAAAAAACCTGAAAAACTGAGGAGTAACTGGACAACTTCGTTTGAGGTGTTCCAGATCTCAAAAAATCACGAAATTAAATTTGGAATGTCCTGAAAGATTTTATTTTTGATCTGGAAATTTTTGGCACCAAACTCAACCCGCTGAATCTTTTTTTAAATTTTTATTGGATTTCGTCTTTTTCAAATTTTTTGACTTTTTCAACTGAATTTTTTGCAGAAAATATTTTTCTATATTCAATCATAGTGCCATAAATATGCATGTAAAATTTCAGATCAATCAGACATCGTTTACCCACTCAAATGAATTTTTTTCAAAAAATTTTTCTAGGTAAAATTGCTGTTTGTAGTTTAAAAAATAGAGATCAGTTTCGAAATCAACCAAGAACACCCAAAATGCCCAAAATTTGATACCAAATGATAGAGGGTTGCATGTAAACCAAGATCGAGTTGTCAAGTCATGGGAAAATTCTTACGAGGCTCTAGACGATCGGATCTAAAAACGAAACAGAAACCAAGATTAGATTCAATTAGATCCGAATAGATAGTATCCAAAACAATAAAGAACAGCCAAGAAACAAACACCCTTAAGAATAACAAATCTTGGATGTCAAGAACACGGATTGGTAATCGAATTAAACCCCAATCTGCCGAATCTGAAAAGAACAATCACAAACAGTAAGTTAATTTTAAAAGTCCAGCAAATTGATGGAATAAAAGATAGGGTATGGACGGCAAGAACAAAAGAAAGATTTAAGAATTGAAAACGGTTCTTGGAGCCCAAGGAGATGTCGATTTGCCCAAATTGAAACAGCAAATTAATTTCCCCCAAAATTCCAGCAACCGAATTCAACCAGATTTGAAAAGGAGAAATCGGCAAGAATAATGGAATTTAGGGATCTTGAACGATCTTTGCTGCCAAGAACAAAGGGGGCCGATCCGATTTTGAATGATGAAGAGATCTTGGAGTTTTGGAAAGGCTGAAACGTAACAAGAACAACAAACAAGTTAGTTACTAAAAATCGACACAAGCAGAATTTAAAAGATAGGATGAACAGCAAGAAATAAAGATAAAGTCCTAAGAAGCCTTGAAATCCCGAAAGATTTCACAACTCCCTTCAAACGGCTTTAATCTACCCTCCAATGAAAATCAATGGCAAGAAGAAGGCTGAAGATGGCTCCCAGAATCAAAAAGATTGTTAAAACAACTTCTAAAGAAAACTCAAGAGAAAATTCTTGGAGAACTCAAAGAGAATTTCAGTCAAGAGCCTTAAATTGGGCCTCTTGGACTGAATAATTACATAACAAATAATTTAGAAAGTCTAAAATTGAAACTAAGAATTAAATTTTTACAAATTGGGCCACTTTAACGATTTGGCCTGATTTTCGACTAAGTATGATTTTGACTTCTTGGTTGGGCTTGGAATCGTCTTATTGGGTCTTGCCTTCAAGAACTTGGGCTTGTAGTCCATCTCCTACCAAAATTGGTTCGTTGATGCTCGTAACAGAGATCCAATGTGCCTTGGGTACAAGATTCAGTTTCTTGGATCAAGATTTCCAAGATTTGAAATCTTAATTTTCTTGATTCTTGAAATCGCTCCAAACAGCAAGATTGGGCCAAGATTCAGTTTCTTGGTTTTCCTGAAAACAAGAAAGTGAATCTTGATTTTCTTTTGCTTTCATGTACGCATCTAAGGCCTTGCTAACAAATTCTTGAATGGTCTTATTTATTTTGAAACGCATTTGTCGGGCCTTTGACCTCGTTATTGGGCCTTGTGGTAATTTGAGCCCATCACGTTCTTGAGCTTGGGTTGGGCCTTTGTGACTCGTATCATGTATGGACTTGTATGAGCACTAGGTACATTCGACCTTTCTATAGTGTGGACAAATTTTATGTATTTTGTGTTTTAGGCAGTAGGGACTAAATTGTAAAAAGTGTAAATGTTAGGGGCAAAATGGTATTTTCCCATTTATGTGTTTTTGGACTAAATTGAATGTGATAATATTTAAACTAGCTCATTTTGAATATATTTAGGTCAAGAACCAAAGAAATCAGAGTTGGATCGAGAAAAAGCTAAAGTCGTCGACTAACCGTCTGGTTTTGATTTTACACTGCCCGAGGTAAGTCTATTAGCAATTAAAAGTTATTAAGTTAATATTTATACATGTATACTAATTGTATTTTGTGTTGAGCTATAACTAAAAGTATATTGATTGAATAAATTTTGAAGTATGGATGATATTTATATATATAGCTAAAAGTATAATTTTGTATAGATTTATGGGTTGAAATAAAGGTGATACGAGCTCGGTTATGGATGTCTCGAGTCGTATGTGACACCCAATTGTGAATTCGAGTAAGAAGTTGCTTGTCCGAGTTTCGCTTAGAATTTCTAGCAAAACGGTTGCTTTAGCAAATGAGAAAAGGTTTTAAATGAAAGATGCAAGATAGGTAATGGAATGAATAGATGGAATCGGCTAATGCCAAAGAAAGAACCAACAATAAAGGGAATTGTTGACCCGAATCTTAACTAGGCACTTAAGTGAATTTTGTTTCGGAAATGGAAGATTAAACCTTGACCCTCTACCAAGAATGATAGGAACCAGAGGTATAGAAACACCACACCAACAAGGTGATAAGTTCGGTTAACAAGGAAAAGAATTGACGCCATAAGAAAGTTTGATAAGTCGATTCAATCTCAGAAAAGAACAAGGAGAATTGGATGATCTCACAAGTCTAAAATTTGGCATAAATTTGGCAAAAGTCCCTCCAACATTCTGATTACAACATATTTATAGTAAAAAAAGAAGCCTAGTTGAATGTTCAGTAATAACCAGCTTAAATGAGCTAATTAATAAGCTAAAATATCTTAATAACTAAGCTCAATCCTTTTGAAATGTTCTAGGCCTTGGAACCGGTAATGTGCAGCAGCTTAAAGTCCCAATTCAACTGAATAAATGAACTGATTTCTTAGGCTAGAAGAGTTCAACGTTTTGAATAGCTAATGACTTCAATTCTCTTCATTAAATCAGCCTTGAGAAGCCTAATGAATAGCAGTAGCATTTAGTGGCATCTTGGGCACAGAAATAGCCCTTGAGTGTGAACTTGTGGATGCAATCGGTCACAAATGTGAAAGGGTGATTTTGAACAGCCACCAAGTGTGAAAAGGATATTTGAGCTGAATGGTAAGGTGTGGACACTCCTTTGTCCTTTGCTATGCACGAACAGCCCCTTTGGGAAGAGAAATGAGCTGCCAAATTAATTGGTGTATTATGCTCCCTTTAATGCCGTCCATGTACCAAGCTGATTCTAGCTGAATGGACACCTAAAAAATAGCCATTAAAATTCGGTCAAGACACCTTTAATGAGCTTAATTAAGTTGTCTTAGCTTAGGACACTTTAAATAGCTGTTAAGACTAAAACAAATTAAATGGGCTAAAGACAACTTAAATTGCTGTAGTAATTTAGACAAATTAAATGACTTAAAAACACATTTAACACTTAACTAAATTTATTAAACACTTAATCTAAAATAACTAAAACTTTATTCCAGCCAATTAAATGAACTAAGATAAATTAAATGAGCTGAAGTGCTAATAACGAGCTCAATGAGCTGAATTGAGCTCGAATGAGCTTGAATAAGCTGAATTGAGCTCGAATGAGCTGAACCGCATGAAAAGAAGTTTGATTGAGCTGAAAAGGAGCTTCATCTTGCACTTAGGGCCCTCATGTTTAGGCCAAACTCAACAGTAATGTGTGGTGCCATTACATGATGCGATCGGGATCACATCAGAAGGTAAGAAATGTATATAAGTATAGTTGATATTCAAATAAGCATGTATATATATATATGTAAATTTCATGTATTGAATTTAGGTAACAAAGTTATATATGCATATGTTAGATTCAATATATATGTAAATACATGAATAAGTCTTGAATTTAGATAAAGGTATGAGTATGTATATATATGTATATAATGCTCTAATATATATACATATATATATATAAGTCCTTGAATTTAGTTAAAGTATGAATGTTGTATATGTATAAATTCTTGATTTTAATCAAAGGTATTTATAACATATATATTAGGTTCGAATATATATATAGGTACATACATGTATAAACTCTTGGATTTGATTAAAGATATGTAACTCATGATTGTATATGTAGTTTGAATAGGTATGTATATGTGAGTTGTAATTTATATGTATATGCTATATTCGAATGAGCATGCTTACATATATGTATATGTTCTTTTATTGAATTTAGGAAGGACATTTATATAAGTTTATATGAGATTTGATTATGCAGTATACATGTATATGTTCTTGTAATGAATTTATGTATGAAATTTATATATGTATATGAAAAAATTCGATTATGTATATATATTCATGTAAAAGTTTTTGAGTGGAATTGAAGGTATGAAATTATTAGTTTGGATCATTATAAGGTGATCGAATGTTTCAGACTTTACATCTAGCAGGTTTGACGCCGGTGAAATATTTCAGACTTTATGTCTAGCAGGCTTAATGCCGGTGAAACAATTCGGACTATAAGTCTAGCAAGCTAAAAGCTGATTTATTGAATTAGGTTTTAAAACCTAGCAGGCTAAGTGCCAGTGAATCTGTTAATATTATGTGTTTAAATATGATGGATATGTATATGAATTATGTCATATGTATTTGAAGAACATGTATATACATTCGGTGATAATATTTGTTATGTTTATAAGCATTCAGTTATTCATGTTTAAAGTGTAATACATTCGATGATAATATTTGTTAAGCATATATGTATATACACATTCGAGATATTCATGTTTTAAATTTTATATGCATTCGGTTTTAAGTGTTGATAATTATGTATGCATTTGACTATATGTAAATGATATGTAAATGTATTTGGTTATAAGATTTTGATGAGTATTTATATATACAATTGGTTGTATGCATGTTGTTTATATATATATATGTACTCATTGATATGAATTCTATGAGTTCATCTATTTGGATATAAGTAAGATGATTATGAATAGCAATTATTCAAATGATAACATATATGGTATATTGCGATTTCATTAAGTGTATTAGGAAATTATATAATTATTTATATATATTAGTTATGCTATAGACTTACTAAGCTATAAAAGCTTACTTTGTTTGTTTATGCCTTCCTTTTTTTTAGACTTAAAGGTCAAGCTACAAGTTCGAGGATCGTGAGCAAGATCATCACTCTATCTACTGTCTCGGAATTAAAATGTTTAAATTTTAACTTATGGCATGTACAGGCTAGATGATATTTTGAAGGTCGTACTTCTATATATATTGTATATGAGATTAATAGCCATACAAAAATGGTTTATTTTCTTATGGTTTATTTGTATTGTAATGTCTTTGTTTTGTTCAAAATGGTCAAAAGAGAAGCTTAAAATTTTGCATGTTTAATATTTTAATGAATGTTTGTTTTGATTTGTCTTTTGATTAGTAATGCCTCTTAACCCTAATTCAGCGACGGTTACGGGTTAGGGGTGTTACAATTGATTGGTATCAGAGCTATAGTTTAGTCGGTTCTAGGACTAACGTAGCGAGTGTGAGTCTAGCTATACATGCCATAATTTATACTGTGACAGTGTGATGACCTCTGACATCTGGAAATGTGTTTTGTATAGTAATGGATCTCGATCGAGCCGTGGCTGATGATGTTGAGTGTATAGCGCCTGTTCTTGCGCAAGGGACAGAGCCGGTAGATTATAGACTGACCTCGAGTAACTAGGAGGGAGAGGCTAAAAAGCCTTTTTCCAAATGATGAATGACTGGTTTACTTAATATATCCGTACAAATCTGGCTGTGCAACAACCTTCACCCTCGACTAATCTATCTTCGATACTTGTGATACCTCTGATGATTGATCCAATGAGGTTTAGTAAGCTCCCTATTGATAAAATTAGAAAATATTGGGCCGAAGAGTTTAGGGCTACAATTAATGATGATGCTGAGCGGGCTAAATTTTGGCTCGATAACACTATTCGTGTATTTGAAGAACTGTCATGTACACTCGACGAGTGTTTGAAATGTGTCATATCATTGTTACGCGATTCTACCTATCATTGGTGTAACATTTTAGTGTCGGTCGTGCCAAAAGAGTGTGTCACCTGGTAATTCTTTCAGATTGAGTTTCGCTACAAGTATATCAGTCAAAGATTCATTAATCAGAAACGTAAAGAATTTCTTGAACTTAAACAGGGTCCTATGACTGTCACTAAATATGAGCGGGAATTTGTGCGACTTAGTAGATATGCTCTAGAGTGTGTGTCAACCGAAGCTATCATGTGTAAGAGATTTGAAGATGGGCTGAATGAAGACATTAAACTATTAGTTGGCATACTTGAGATAAAAGAGTTTGTGATACTTGTCGAACTAGCTTGCAAAGCCGAAGAGCTCAGGAAAGAGAAGAGAAAAGCTGACTTTGAAGCTAGAGATTCTCGTAAAAGAACATTCAGTAAATCGTTCGAGTCGACCTCAAAGAAATTCAGAGAGGATCATAGCCGATCTAAAGCTACTGCAGGCTTTTCTAGACGAGATCGAGATTGACCTCCTGTGAGTTCATGAGCCACTTCAATTGTTAGTGTTGACAATGTTTGACAAAATAGATTAGAGTACAAGCATTTTTGTAAATGGCATCTTAGAGATATTAGATTGCATGACCAATCTTGTTTTAAGTGTGGATCGAAGGATCATTTTATTCAGAAGTGTCCGATGATAGCCTAGCAGAACACTGCTCAGAGTACCAGACCAAGCCAAATTTCAGTGCGAGGTAGACCACCCAGACCTACAGGAAATGTAAGTGGCAGTCAGAGAGGGACAAAAGATAGGACAGTTTGATCTGAGGCTCGTGCACCTGCCAGAGCATACGCTATACGAGCTCGTGAGGAGGCTTCTTCCCCTAATGTGATTACTGGTACTTTCACTCTTTATGATACTAATGTTATTGCATTGATTGATCCTAGTCCGACTCATTCATATGTGTGTGGGACTTTAGTATCTAGTAAGACTTTGCCTGTTGAGTCTACTGATTTTGTGATTAGAGTATCAAACCCCCTAGGTCGGTGTGTTTTGTTGACAAAGTGTGTAAGAATTGTCCGTTGATGATTCGAGATTCGTGTTTTATAGCTGATTTGATGTTGTCGCCATTTGACAAGTTTGACATTATTCTAGGTATGGACTGTTTGACTTTACACGATGCTGTGGTTAATTGCAAAAGAACGACTATTAATTTAAGATGCTAGAATGACGAGATTATTCAGATTGAATCTAATGATCTGAATGGTTTATCGGCAGTGATATCCTCGATGTTGGCTCGGAAGTATGTAAGAAAAGGTTGTAAAGCTTACTTTGCATATGTTCTTGATAGTAAAGTGACTGAAAAGAAGATTGAATCCGTACTAGTTGTGTGTGAGTATTCAGATGTGTTTCCCGAAGAATTGCCGGGTTTGCCACCTATTCGAGAGGTAGAGTTTGGTATTGAGTTAGTATCGAGGACGACTCAGATTTTGATAGCTCCGTACCGTATGGCAGCGACTGAATTAAAAGAGTTGAAAGCACAGTTGCAAGAGTTGACAGATAGAGGTTTCGCACGATCGAGTTTCTCTCCCTAGGGTGCGCCAGTTCTATTTGTGAAAAAGAAAGATGGAACGATGAGAATGTACATTGATTACCGGCAACTCAATAAGGTGACTATAAAGAATAAATATCCATTGCCGCGAATAGATGATTTGTTCGATTAGTTAAAAGGGGCTGCTATGTTTTGAAAGATAGATCTGAGATCAGGCTATTATCAGGTGTGAGTTAAAGACTCTGATGTGCCAAAGACTATTTTAGAACGAGGTACAGACATTACGAGTTTCTGGTTATGCCTTTTGGACTTACAAATGCACCTGTTATTTTCATGGATTTGATGAATCGAATCTTCAGACAGTATCTAGATCGGTTTGTGGTAGTATTCATAGATGACATTCTGATCTACTCTTGTGATGAAATCGAGCATGCCGAACATCTGAGACTTATGTTAAAAACTTTGCGAGATAAATAGTTGTATGCAAAGTTCAGTAAATGTGAGTTCCGGTATGCAAAGTTAGTTTTCTGATGTTGAATCAGAATCGGGTATTCGGGTTGATTTGAGTAAAATTTCAGCTATACTTGATTGGAAACCTCCGAGAAATGTCTCTGAAGTTTGGAGTTTTCTAGGACTCGCTGGTTACTATGGATGGCTCGTGAAAGGTTTTTCTATGATTGCAACTTTGATGATGAAGCTATTACAGAAAGATGTTTAATTTGAGTTGTCACAAAAGTGTCAGAAAAGCTTCGACCAGTTGAAAGCTTTGTTGACTGAAGCTCCAGTATTAATCCAGCCAGAATTAGGAAAAGAATTTGTTATTTTCAGTGAGGCATCTTTAAATGGTCTGGTTTGTGTATTGATGCAGGAAGGTTAGGTCATAGCTTATGCTTCGAGACGGCTAAAACTGCACGAAAGGAATTATCCAACACATGATTTGGAGTTGGAAGCTATTGTATTTGCATTGAAGATATTACGCCATTATTTTTCGGTGAAAAATGTCATGTTTATTCTGATCACAAAAGTCTAAAATATTTGATGTGTCAGAAGGATCTGAATTTGAGACAGCAACGGTGGTTAGAGTTGCTAAAAGATTACGAGCTTGTGATTGATTCTCATCCAGGAAAAGCTAATGTTGTCGTTGATGCTTTAAGTTAAAAATCACTGTTTTCTTTGCATGCATTGAATGCTCATATAGCTATGTCTGATGATGGTACGATAATATCTGAATTGAAAGCAAAATTGCTATTTGTTCAACAGATTTGTGAGGTTCAAAAAGCCGATGAGGAATTAATTGCAAAACGGGCTCAGTGTGACTGGAATGTTGATTTAGAGTTTCTAGTTGATGATGAGGATTGTTTGAGATTCACAAACCGATTATGTGTTCCGAAAAATTTAGAGTTAATTCAAATGATCTTGAATGAAGCTCATAATAGTCGATTATCTATTCATTCGGGTAGCACGAAAATGTGTAATGATTTAAAACAGCAATATTGGTGGCGCGGTATGAAACGAGACATTTCTGACTTTGTTTCGAAGTGTTTAATATGTCAGCAAGTAAAAGCAGAGCATCAGGTACCTTCGGGATTACTTCAGTCGATCATGATACCTGAATGGAAATGGGACAGAGTCACGATGGATTTTGTATCCAGTTTACCGTTGACTAAATTAGCTCACTTTGTTTCGGTCTGTACTGATTATTCACTTGAAAAACTTGCTGAATTATATGTTTCCTAGATTGTAAGATTGCACGGGGTACCTATTTCCATTGTTTCGAACAGAGACCCGAGATTCACATCGCAGTTTTAGAAGAAACTGCAAGATGCATTAGGTACTAAACTTCATTTTAGCACTGCTTTTCATCCTCAGAAAAATGGTCAGTCTGAACGAATTATTCAGATACTTGAGGATATGATGAGATGTTGCATTCTCGAGTTCGAAGGTACATGGGAACGATACTTGCCTTTGATTGAATTTGTGTATAATAATAGCTTTCAGTCTAGCATCAAAATGGCACCCTACGAGGCTTTATATGGTCGTAAATATCGTACACCAATGTATTGGACCGAGCTTAGCGAGAATAAGATACACAGGGTTGATCTGATTAAAGAAATTGAGTAGGAAGTGAAAGTGATTTGCGATAGTTTGAAGGAAGCATCGGATCGTCAGAAATCTTATGCAGATTTGAAAAGAAAAGATATAGAGTTTCAAATTGGGCACAAAGTGTTTTTGAAAGTCTCGCCGTGGAAGAAAATACTCAGATTCAATCGTAAAGGTAAATTGAGTCCGAGATTTATTGGACCTTATGAGATTATTGAGCGTATCGAGCTGGTTGCTTATAGATTGTTGTTGCCACCTGATCTAGAAAAGATTCACAATGTATTCCATATTTCGATGCTTCGTAGATACCGATCTGATCCTTCAGATGTGGTTAATCTATCAGAGGTTGAGATTAAATCTGATATGTCATACGAAGAAGAACCGATTAATATTTTGGCTCGTGACGTTAAAGAGTTATAGAACAAGAGAATTTTGTTAGTTAAAGTACTGTGACATAAACACGAAGTCGAAGAAGCAACTTGGGAACCAGAGGATGCAATGAAAGAACATTATCCAAACCTATTCACCGATAAGATTTTCGGGGACGAAAATCCCTAAGGGGGGAGATTTCTAATAGCTGAATTTTGACCCTAATCGAACATGAACGTCAAATCTTGATCTAACACTATAGATATTGGTATGTTATGAAGGCGCACAATCTCAAATATATAAAGCTATACTAACTTTTCTATTGAGAAGCTTATTGACACAGGCATAAAATGGGCTGACTTAGTAAGCTTATCAATAATCATTCATATGCTGTCTTTTTTAGTAGGATTGAGAGGAAAACAAAAAAAAAATGCATAGTGATCTTGTCCCACTTCCAACCTAGAATTTCTAGAATGTACAGCTTCCCTGAGAGAACTTGATGTTTGAACTTTACTTGTTGGCATGTTAGACAACTTGAAACATACTCTGATATCTACTTTTTTATTTGAGGCCACCAATAGTAACTTCTTAAATCATGATACATCTTAATTCTTCCTGGATAAAGTGTAAAAGGTCCTTGGGGAGCCTCCTTTAATAAATCTTGCCTCAAATCACTTCATGTTGGCACAAATATTCTTCCCCTAAACCGAAGTTTGCCATCTTTTCCCTCACTAAAGTTTGTAGTATCGCTAGAAGACAATCGCATCTTATACTCATCACACTTTACATCCTTTAACTGTTCTTCTAGGATCTGATAGAGAAATGTAGGTCGAACCATCAATTGCTAAGCAAACATGCACTCCAAGAGTTGCCAAAGTTGCCACCTTTTTCCTACTCAAAGCATCAACCACTACATTAGTTTTTCCCAGATGATACTCAATTATTAGATTTTAATCTTTCAATAGCCCCATCCTTCTACGTTGGCATAGATTCAGATCCTTTTTCATCATCAGGTACTTTAAACTGTTATGATCAGAGAACACATGATGGTTCTTCCCATACAAATAGTGTCTCCAAATTTTTAAAGCTAACAGCTGCTAATTCCAAGTTATGTGTTGCATAGTCCTTTTCATTCTACTTGAGCTAGCGAGATGCATATGCTACAACCTTTTCTCTTTGTATGAGCACACATCCCAACCCATTTAAAGATGCGTCTATAAACACAACATACTCCATGCCAGACTTTATTTGTACTAAAATTAAGGCCTCATTTAAGACTACTTTCAGCTTGTCAAAACTCTTCTGACACACCTCTATCCGCTCAAATTTTTCTTTCTTTTTCAACAGTTTAGTGAGAGGTGTTGCCAACATGGTGAATCCTTTTACAAAATGTTATAGTTACCCGCCAAACCCAGGAAACTATGCACCTCCATGACATTTCTTGGTGGATTCCGCTCAAGCACAACTTTGATTTTATCAAGGTCTACCTTGATACCTTCTATAGAAATAAAATGACACAAAAAATGAACTGCTCTCAACTAAAATTCACACTTACTGAATTTGGCATATAATTTGTTCTCTTACAGAGTTCTTATCATAATCTTCAAGTGTTCTTCATGGTCTTTCATGATTTTTGAATAAACTAAAATATCATCAATAAAGACAACTACGAATCTATACAAATAAGGTTGAAAAATCCTATTCATCAAAACATGAATACAGCGGGTGCATTTGTTAACTCGGACGACATTACTAAAAACTTGTAGTGTCCATAGTGCAATCGAAATGCAATTTTTAAAACGTCATCACCTTTTATCTTCACCTGGTAGTAACCAGACCGCAGGTCAATCTTGGAGAAAATTGTAGCTCCACTTGACTGGTCATACAAATTTTCATCTAAGGTAGTGGGTACTTATTCTTCACTATCACTTTGTTTAGTTCGCAGTAATCGATGCATAGGCGAAGATTCCCATACTTCTTTTTCACAAACAAGATTGGTGCACCCCAAGGAGAAACACTTGGTCATATAAATCATTTGTCCAAAAGAACTCGTAGTTAGACCTTTAATTCCTTTAGCTCCAATGAAGCCATCTTGTATGGGGTGCAAGATATGGGTGTAGTACCAGGCGCTACTTCAATTGACAACTCTACCTCTCTAGTTGACAATAAACCTAGAAATTCCTCTGGTAACACATCAAAAAACTCCCTCACAACTGAAACTTGACCCATGTCCTTCCTTGACTCAACTGAATCCAAAATATACACCAAATAGGCATCTATTCCCTTAACCACCAACTTTCTGGGGAGTACTGCTGAAATCAATCTATCCAACAAACTGGTTTATATTGTAGGCAAAAATACTTCATTTCCTTCAATAGTTAAGAGTTGTACGCCTCTGGCTCGACAGTCTACCATGGTGTTATGTCTAGTTAACCAATCCAACCCAAGAATAGTATCAAATTCATGGAAACTTATCAACAACAAGTTCACCAAAAAGATGTGCTCGCCAAACATCAATGGGCAATTTTTGATTACTCTACTAACCATCGTACACTAATCAAGGGGGTTGGTGTAGTAATGGTGCATTGCTAGATGTCACTCATTGTTTGTCATATTAAAAATGTTCTAGTATTACTACTAACGTTACAAGAGCCTACAAGGTCACACCCTATGGTTAAAGCGAATAGAATACAAACATAATTGGTAGTGTGTTTAACCGTAAGATTAATTAAATTAATTATTAATTTAATTTAATTTGACAGTTAAATATTGAACACATTTTATGTACAAATTTGTTGTACAAAAATAGAAAACATATTTAAAATTAATATATGAATTTGGTTCATAAAAATATTAATCGAATATAATTTACAAATTATTAATATAAATAGTTATAATAATTTTGGTAAAATATAAAAACATGGAAATTGATATTCTTTTGGAAACAATGTAATATTTTAAAACTTTCCATATGTTTCTCTAAATAGAAAGGGAATAATTCAATTTTTATTATAATGTGGTATTAAAAGAAAAGGAAGTAAATCCCTATGGGTTTGTAGGTCACCAAAGAAAAAAAATCCAAAAAATTTTTGCAGCCACTTTTTTAATTCTTTCTGAAAACTTTATAAGTTTTGTTGTTCGTTGTTGACTAGGTGGACTACGTAGAGGCCAAGATGTTTTTGGTTGTGGCTTAGAACTTACAACGTGAAATAAATTAGATCCTAAAGGTATATCTTCAACTTCTTTTCAATCGATTCATTCCACTTACATGGATCCATGGTTGATATCATCAGATATTTTTTTCGGTGTACCACAAGTTGTACCGATGATCCAACATTAAAGGATGGTGTACTACATGATGATGTGAATGCAACTATATATATGTGAAATGTACATGATATGCGGGTACGGAGGGAAGTACCATGATGGGGTTGTTTAAGATAGGGATATTTTGTGAAAAGGAGGATTGGGTGGACTAAAATAGGGATTCAAGAGAGATTGGAAGGCTTTACAACATGTTATTGGTTGGCTCGTAAGAGAGACACCGTATGAACGATTATCGACTAGTCCTTCAGGGTGACACCGTGACGATGATTTATAGGTTCCATAAAGCAGCACCGTGACTATGGTTTTGTAGGCTTTATGAGGCGACAAAAGAATGATGATATACATGCTTTACGGAGCGACACCTCAAAAGAATTTTAAAGACTTTAAAAGTCAGTAAAAATAGGATAGTCTGTTGGGACAATAAACATGAGAAACTCTGCCGGGATATTAAATATGGTGTTACCTTGTGTAAGACCATAACTTTGCTATGGAAACATGTGGAGCCTGCCAATACGTTAATCATGGGATACACTGTGTAAGAAGGAGTTTTATGTTAACAAGAAAATTTAGTTTAAACCTACTTCTTGTTTAGATTAAATTAGAGTTCTAGTATACTTAAGAGTTTTATTTAGATTTATTTAGCTAGCCTATATAGGCCTTTGCATTGTACACAGTAGAGACAATTTATTATTATTCTATTTCTATTTTGAGTTAATAAATTCTCTCTGGATTTTTCATTTCAAGAATTTCTCTTGAGTTTCTTTTAGAAGAGTTTTAACAATCTTTTTAGACTGTGGGGATCATTTTCAAACTTTTTCTTGCCAAGGTTTCTATATTGGAGGGGAAATTAGAGCCGCTTGAAGGGGGTTGTGGATTCTTCGTGTTTCCAAGGCTTCTTAGGACTTGTACACGCCACGTTCTATCTTTCCATTTATCTACTTTATTCACTTCTTTAATCTTTGATTTATTATTTTATTTTAATTGTTTTATCTGACTTGGATTCAATTTTGTTTCAGGTTGCGTCAAAATTCATGTTTCCTTTCGATCATCTAGAGCCGTAAGTCAAATCTGCGACTTTGACAAACTTTACGATCTGCTTTCATGTTCATCCTTTTTATCCTTTAAAAAAGTATACAGGAATGCGAGTTAGATTGCTAATCAGGGAATCCGCCAAATTGTGGCGAAGAGATAGGAAGTTGGTATATACGTGATCTTATCAAGGTGGAGGGAATAGAAATGGTACCTTAGTTCTAGATAAGGGGCATTCGTCGTTTGAATTTGCTGGTGGTGAAGCGAGGAATATAATATTGAGTATAATAGGTGAGTCAACAAGTAGAACCTAAGCTAAACGATTGGTGTAGTGAGTCTGCCAGTGTCCTACTAGGAAATATGAAGATAGGGTAAGACCTTGTTGGACTACCATAGGTGTAGACCGCTAGGACTACTTAGGTAGAAGGTTGGGAATAGGAGAGTGAGCACTCAAGAGCTTCCATTATGGGTGTGAGTTCTCTAGGTAAGCAAGGGGTGTTGATTCATTCAGCCAAATAACTTAATGAGTCTGCGGGTGAAGGAAATAGAAAGTGACTCCATCCTAAAAAGAAGGATCAGGCATAAGTCATGTCAAAAAGTTGATTTTCACTGAAATAGTGTAACAAATCTATATGGAAATTAGAGTGAACCAAAGGGATCAAGGTGGGGATCTACAGCTATGGCGGGGTCCTGGTTGAATTGTCAAGAGGGTTACTTGACCCATGTCGGCATCTAGGGGAATTTAGTGATGAGGCATGTCCTGACGAGTTACAAGGAATCTTGGAATAACATTAGACATAGTTAAGACTCATAAGAAAGCATTGTTTGAAGATAGTATTGGTGGGTGGTAATGTCGATGATAGTTCGTTTGGATAAATTATTGCCAATGCCTACGCCAAAGAAGTTACGGATCTTCTTACGAGTTTCAGGGAGTTTTTCATCTGTGCTTAAGATTTTATGTTCCCTAATATCTCAAAAATCTTTCATGAAGTATAGAAACTTGCTTAGTTCACCTAAACTTACAATGTTTTCTTCTTTTATATAGGGTAGGTGATATCTTGGACAATTTAATGGAGGGACCAAGCTAGACACCGCCAGTCTCAAGAAATGGGTGTCGTAGTTGTTTCATGTATATAGAAGGGAACCCTTAGAGGCCACACCTTAGGGTTCAAATTGATTATATTTGTTATTCGAGTCTAATTTAAAAGTTATTAAATAGTTGTTGGAATGAATGTTCTAAGAATTTTGACCTTTTTTTTTGTAGGATTGTTAATATAGTTTGATGTGTAATTTAAGTGTTAAATAATGTAACTAGATAAAAATCAGAAATATCGTTAAATTATTCGAGTTTTTGTAATACTCAGTACCCGAATCTAGCGAACGGGTCAGGTCTAGGGAGTTACAAATTAAGCGGTATCGAAGCTTTAGTTTAGTCGATCCTCTGAACACATGGAGAGATGGAATGACCCCTATATACATATTACGTGAATTCTGGCTTAGTTTGTTAAGTTAGTATAAGAAATTGTGAATTATGAAAATTGAGACAGTTTTGTGGAATGTTAGAAATCGGAGCCGAAGAAATTGGTTTCCTCCATGTTATAAATAGTAGAAAGGAATATGAGCAAGGCAAAAGGGAAAAGTAGAGGTACTTACCTCCATGTTACACGAGGGAATTGGTTCGGAGCCCGGCTTCGGGAGTAGGCATGAGAGGAAATTTCAAGGATGAATGTAACCCCTCAAATCGGGCCTAGACGTTACGGCCTAATAAGAGTAATTACATGGGCCATGAAGATGACTAAAATGCTTCCACAAGAAAAATTATTTTGTCCTCAAAACATTTTATTTTGAAAACATCGAGTTCTTTTCAATAAAAAAATTTATTTGTTCCTTTTCATTTCAAAATACTTGTATGATAACTTAGTTTTTAAAACACAATTGTAGTGGCTAATAATTTTCTTAAAATATTTAATGATCATTTAAAAAACTGATATAAACAATCCATGCAATATTTTCCCAAAGTATCAAAATATAAATTTCCCATGCCACATCCACAACTTAAAATAATGTCCCAAAAACTTATTAAAACAAACCCAAATTAAAGTCTATAATAAAATCCATAAAAAAATCATAAAGTATATAAAAGTCCGAAATCATCTTAAAAATTTGAGAGCCTCTTCGATGACTGGATTCGAGTCCTAGCCATGAGGATTATCTCAAACGCATAAGAAACGTGGGCGAGCATTAAAAGGCTCAATGTGAGACCAATACATAAAATGTATATAAGATGTGTTTCACACATCCAATTCCATATATGTAAACCATTTTCACAGAAATATCATATTATCATTAACTATATACATGAATATATCGAGACATGTGTATGAAACAATGCAAATTTTGAAGAATTTCCTACCCATCTCCACTACACACCAATATCGAGTTCCCCAGAACTCGTCCATCCAATAATACACCATTTGTGGACAAGCCACTACATAATTGCCAATAATAGCCACATAATCGTAGATAAACTGCCACATAACTTCCACCTTTCACAAAACCCACCCCATGCATGTGATATGGCCATTTTCAAATTTAACACATATAATCACTTTTCATTTTTCTCATGTCGTCATGCTCATAGTCGTATATTTCTCAACTTTACACATTTGCATGTAAACATGCTCAGATTTTCATATATCACATAATATTCACTTTTTATTCACTTTAACATGCTTTAATATATTTCCATATTAAATCATGGATCTCATCACACAAATATTGATACGCCCTCGCCTCGTTTTTGAATTGAGTCGTAGAAATTGCCCGATCGTGAATTAGGAGTAAATTGGAAGCTTTACAAAATAGGCTAGAAGAAAAGGATTATTTGGGCTCAAAAGAGTTGGTTGGTTTAGGAAATAAATCAGAAATAATAAAAGCAATTTTGGCTAAGGATTTGGAAGCCGAACTAACACAATAGGAGTGTGTTAACCCGTAACTTAGGAGAATGCTTAGGTTGGTAAGGTGTGGATGGATAGTTGGTTGAATGGATAAAAACTTCGACCCGCTATCAAAAAATGATAGGAACCTTAGTATGAATCGAACATACACTTTTGGGATTAAAGTGATAAGTTCGGTAGAAACAAAAACAAGTTTGACGCCACAAAGAAGTTTGATAAGTCTCACAAGTTTTGGAGAATAACGAGAGTTGAAAACAACCTCACAATTTAGCAAAGCTATCAAATTATTCATTAACCTCAAAATGTGAATTACATGACCTATTTAAAGCTTGACTAAGGCAAAGAATAGCCTATCTAATCGATCCTTATGCCTTAAGTTTCTTGAGGAAACTTCCTAGAAATTTCCTAGTTACATTCATGTGATAAAATTCGAAAATTAACCTTCTAGAAAAGATGATTCGGCTGGCCCTTTAATGGAGAAAATTCACATTCAATTAATGTTTTAAAAGAGCTTAATTGTCGCTATGGAGAAGAGAAATGGACACTTCAAAATTATGCTTCTTTGGTAGAATAGGAGTAGCCTCCACATGAATTGGCAATGGAATTTATGAGGCACTCTTTGGCCATTGCTCTCCACGAAATTGACCCTTGGAGAAGCTCAAAACAATGACTAGAAGTCCATTGAGTCGCACGAAAAGTCATTGAAACACAAGGCATTGCACTTTAAATGCCGCCCATGCATGTGCCCAAATACATGCTTCTTCTTTATGAGCTTCCTTTGCCATTAAGCTAGCTGATTCATCTGAAAAAACATCAAATAAATGTGGTTAAGACATGTTTAATACTCATGAAATCAAGAATGGACATATTAAAATTCACGCACATTAATTGGCTAAGACAAATTAATTAGCGACCACTAATAAATTTGTCTTAGTCAAGACACATTAAAACTTTGTAATTAAACTAACACATTTAATTTATGACTTAATATGGACATATTAAAGGTATGTACTAATTAAAACATATTTAATAAGTTTGAATTAAAAATGTCGATTAAGACACATTTATTTAATTAAATGATTTGAGTGATTCTAAACTAACACAACTAATTTAATTTATTCAAAATGAATATAATCAGCTCCTTGAACTAGTTAAGTGCCAATTGAGCTAAATTGAGTGACACAAGCTAAAATCACTTGTAAGAAATTGCGAATCAAGCTAGTTGAGTGGGCATTTTATGGGAAATCAACCCATCACTCCACAATCGAGCAATATAGCTTGCTACAAATCTTGGAACTTCTTGGCACGTGCTCGAGTAATTGGCCCCAAAGGCAACTCCATGGATTCGGCACCTATCTTCATGGGCGAGCTCGTATCATCCTCCCTCTCTTGAGCGATTAGTCCTCGAATCGTCACCTACATCAAAAGGAGAAAGATCAACAACGTTAAAACTTGCACTCACTCCATACTCACCCGGTAGGTCAATCTTGTAGACGTTGTCATTGATCCGTTCCAATACTTGAAAAGGGCCATCACCCTTGATTGAAGCTTGGATTTCCTTTGATCGGAAACCGTTCTTTGCGCATGTGGATCCAAACCCGATCCACCGGGTTCGAACACGACTCGTTTATGCACTTTATTTGCCCTCGAACATATTGTTGGTTCTCCTCTCAATATTATCCTTAACATTTTGTGCAATTGTTTAACAAATTGGCCTTCTTTTGCCATCTACATGTACTAATTCATTTGAAGGCATAGGAATCAAATCAAGAGGAGTAATGGGGTTAAAACCGTATACTACCTCAAAAGGAGAAAATTTCAGTAGCAGAATGAGCGGTTCGATTGTATGCGAACTCCACATGAGGTAAGCAATCTTCCCACATCTTCAAATTCTTTTCAAAATAGCTCAAGCAAAGTCGATAGCACACGGTTTACTACTTGGTTTGGCCATCCGTTTGAGGGTGGCATGTCGTCAAAAATAGAAGTTTAGTGCCCAATTTCCCCCACAATGTCCTCCAAAAATGACTTAGAAACTTTGTGTCACGGTCGGACACAATGGTTTGAGGAATTCCATGCAACCTAACAACCTCCTTGAAAAATAAATTGGCAACGTTAGTAGCATCATCAGTTTTATTACAAGGTATGAAATGGGCCATTTTTGAAAAACGGTCTACAACAACAAATATTGAATCTCTCCCTCTTTTGGTTCTTGGAAGGCCCAGAACGAAGTCCATTGAAATGTCTACCCACGGAGCATCAGGAATAGGCAATGGGGTGTATAAACCATGCGGTTTAATTCGTGACTTTTCCTTCTTACAAGTGATGCAACGGTCACATTTCCTTATTACGTCACGTTTCATTTTGGGCCAATAGAAATGTTCATGCAATATTGCTAAAGTTTTAGCAATTCCGAAGTGGCCCATAAGTCCTCCGCTATGAGCTTCTTCTACAAGGACGTTTCTCACAGAACTTTGAGGCACACAAAGCTTGCCTTCACGAAATAGATAGCCCTCATGCTGAAAGTACTTTTCACAAGCACCATGCGAACAAGACTCATAAATTTCACCAAAGTCAGCATCGGATTTATAAAGATCTTTGATAAATTCAAAACCAAGCAATTTAGAATCCATTAAATTGACAAGTCGTACCTTCGTGATAGGCGTCGGCTACAACATTTTCCTTACCCTTTTTATACTTGATCACGTACGGAAACGACTCCAAATACTCCACCCACTTGGCATGACGTTTATTGAGCTTGGTTTGTCCTTTCAAATGCTTTAGAGCCTCGTGGTCCAAATGGATTACAATTCCTTGACCATAAATAGTGTTGCCATGTTTGAGAGCTCGGACCAACGCATATAGTTCCTTATCATCGTTGGATAATTCAACGTAGCTCTGTTAAGCTTTTCACTAAAGTATGCAATAGGTCGTCCATCTTGCATCAAAGCAAAGACCAATGCCGATACACAAGCGTCACACTCTATCTCGAATGTTTTGTTAAAATCGGTAAAGACAACAATGGTGCATTAGTTAGACATTCTTTAAGCTTATTAAAAGAATTTTCTTGTTCATCATCCACACAAAAGGAGAATTTTTCTTAATTATACCTCAAGGGCGAAAGAAGAACTAAAATTAGGCACAAACCTTCGGTAGAAGCTTGCCAACCAGTGAAAACTCCTCACTTGGCTGATGTTTGTTGGACGCGGCCATTCGTTGATCGCCTTGACCTTTTCTTGGTCAACTTCTAAACCACGAGCACTCACAACGAAACCTAGGAAAACAACTTCATTAGTGCAAAAAGAACATTTTTTTAAATTGGCATAAAGTACCTCTTTTCGTAACACTTCAAGCACCGCACGTAGATGTTGAATATGATCTTCTAAACTTTTGCTATATACTAAAATATCATCAAAATACACAACACAAAATCTCCCAATGAGCGAGCGTAAAACATAATTCATGAGACGCATGAAAGTACTAGGAGCGTTGGTAAGTCCGAATGGCATTACCAACCATTCATACAAACCATACTTCGTTTTGAATGCGGTTTCCATTCGTCTCCCTCCGCATTCGATTTGATGATACCCACTTTTTAAATCGATCTTCGAAAACAATTGGGCTCCACTAAGTTCATCAAGCATGTCGTCGAGGCGGGGAATAGGATGGCGATATTTTATTGTGATTTTGTTGATAGCGCGACAGTCAACGTACATTCGCCAGGATCCATCCTTTTTAGGAACCAACAATACCGGAACCGCACACGGACTTAAGCTTTCACGGATGTAGCCCTTCTCCATTAATTCGGCTACTTGCTTTTCCAATTCCTTCATTTCCCCAGGATTACTTCTATATGCTGGCCTATTTGGAATTGCAGCACCGGGCACAAAGTCGATTTGGTGCTCGACTCCTCGAATGGGAGGTAGGCCATTTGGCACTTCTTCGGGAAAAATATCTCCAAATTCTTACAACAAAGAAACGATAGGAGTAGGCAAAGTATTTTCAAGTTCGTTAGTTTCAAATGAACACTCTTTGTTCATAAGTACAAAGATGGGTTGCCTCGCTAACATCAATTTCTGAATCTCTCTTTTTCTAGCAAAAACACTTGTTTTTTATTTTCACACTCTTGCTCTTTTTCTTTTGTCACTCTTGTTTTTATCTCACTCTCATCATTCTTTTCTTTCTTTTTCTTTTCACTCTTTTTGTTTTTCTCTTTTTCTTTTTCTCGCTCAATAGATTGCTTCATCTTGAGTTGGTCTTCATGCACTTGCTTCGGTGTGAGAGGAGCTAATGTAACATTCCTTCCAAGGTGCTTAAATGAATATCGGTTCGTGTAGCCGTAGTGGACTACTCGCCGGTCAAATTGCCAAGGACGCCCCAATAGCAAATGTCCCGCGTGCATTGGTACGACATCACAAACCACCTCATCTTGGTACTTGCCTATGGAAAACGCCACCCTTGCTTGCTTCGTCACCTTGAGTTCACCTCCGTCATTTAGCCATTGTAGCTTGTAAGGAGTTGGATGCTTTGTGGTGGCTAAACCAAGTTTTTCAACAAGCAAAAAGCTTGCGACATTGGTGCAACTCCCTCCGTCAATAATCAAACTACACACCTTGCCTTGAACATGGCAACGGGTGTGAAAGATGTTGTCTCGTTGTTATTCTTCCTCGGCTACTTGGATATTCAAAATCCTTTTGACAACAAGTAATTCTCCTTCAACGGGTAGCTCGAGCTCTTCACCTTCCTCCATGGAAATTTCAGGTTCCTCCTCTTGTTCATCTTCGGACTCAATTTCGCCATTTGAACGAACCACCATCACTCGTCGATTAGGACATTGACTCGCAATGTGGCCTCTTCCTTGACACTTGAAACACTTGATATCGCGAGAATGATTCGAGACAGCCTCGTTTTTATTTTTGCTAGCATCGGCACTTACTTGATTGGGTTTGGCAGCAACGAAAGGCTCCTTAGGCCGATTGGGGGCTTTGCTAGTCCCTTGAGCCCACTTGTTGGTAGAAGCCGTTGGATATGTCCGCGTGGGTCCTTTCCGTTTCAATTGTTTTTCAACTTGTATTGCCATATGCACCATGTCCATAACTTCTACATAGTGTTGAAGCTCGACAATATTGGCAATATCCCGATTTAGGCCGGCTAAAAATCTCGCCATTGTTGCTTCACGATCCTCCTCCACATCGGCTCTTATCATAGCAATTTCCATGTCTTTATAGTAGTCCTCGACACTTCGGTTGCCTTGTGTGAGATTTTGCAATCGTTGGTACAACTCCGATGGTAATAGGAGGGAACAAAGCGCTTATGCATAACGGCCTTCATTTCATTACGTGAGATAGGCCTCTCCACGATCGACCACGCCCTTGGGAGCGGCCATTGCTTGACCTACAAGCGAGGCTTGTTGTGTTTGCAAGTCGGGCGTAGCTCAATCTTATTTTGTGGAGCTTCATTTAGCTCGTTTTAGCTCCTTTCAAGCTCAATGAGCTCGAACTAGCTCAATTTCATTAAGACCTTATTATAGTAGTGAAATAAATTATTTGAGTCATTTAATTAGATTATTACAGCTCAATTAATATTCATTTTATTTGGTTTAAAATCGGACAAATTTAATTATGCATGTTAATTGAGTTATAATTATATGTTATTAATTTGTCTTAATTTATACAACTTATAAATATGTTTTAAGCTTGTTTTTAATATGTTAACTTTATTACTTGTTTTAATTATGTCCTAAAATTTGCCGAATTTAATGTGCGATATTTTAGTGTTAATTTAATGTGTCTAAACATGAATTTGAATTATTTGATGAATGTTGCTGCGGTACATCATCCATGAACGTTTTGGAGCATGAAAGGTATTAAAGAGGGTACATGAAGGGACGGCACATGCATGAATGGGAGAATGAAGTTGGTCTTTGTTTGAAGTCTCCTAAGTGACCATTCAAATTAATTTATTGCTTACACAATCGTTGAATACATCATGGCTGTTCGGATCAAGGTGTTCACATTCAAAGACTCTTCAAAACTTGGTTTTCACACTCAAAGTGACTACTCAACATCTTCTTAATTGCTGGTAATTTTTCAGCAATAGTTGCCAATTAAATGAGCTCATTTAAGCACATCAACCGAATGTAGTGCGCCATTTACTCCCTCAAGCTCCAAGTTCAATTGTCCATCTAGAAGGTGACCATTGGAGCTCCAAGTTCAGCCGAATCTAGCTAGCCCATTTAAGTAATTCATTTGCTTAATTTTTAAGGAATTTAAGTGACCATTCGGCTAGCCTAGTGGATTATTATAAATAGCTGAATTTTCACTTTGTAAGGGACTTTTTGACATTTTAATTAGCGAATTGTTGCCAAATTTGTGAGGCATTTTCTCTCAAATTTCGTTCGAGACCCGTAAGACTTATCTAAGCTTTTAGTGGCGTCTTTCCGAGTCTTTTTCGAACTTATCACTCCTTAAACCCGAGTGTGGCGTTCACCTTTGATACCTTTGGTTCATACTTTCCTAAGTATCGGGTCAAGGTCCTTTTCAACCATTTCCAATTCATTTAGGTCCTATAAGTTTCGGGTCAACACTCTTCCTTAGTGTTGGTTCACTCTTGACCTTTTTGAACCATTAACATTTCGTACCAAATCGTATTACCATTTCGAACCAAATCACCTTACCAATTCGTACCAAATCGTATTACCATTTTGAACCAAATCACATTACCATTTCGTAACAAACCCAAAACCGAACTCGACCAAATTCAAACCAATTCTTTCTCATCTAAACCAAAAACCATACCAACTTTGTTCATCCGACTTGCTTTCTTTGAACCCAATTTCTCTTTACTTTCTCTTGAATCGATTTATTCAAACATACTTCTTCGTTTACGATCGGGAACTAAACGACTCGGATTCAACTACTAAACCGAGATCGTATCACTCCCCATTCCTCCTTCGGCTAGTCACCAATTGATCCCACCACACGATCGCATAGTCCGAGAATTCAATGGCAGCGAGCTTTACCTTTTTATTTTCCGAGTAGTTATGGCACTCAAAGACGAGTTCCATTTTCTTTTCCCACTCCAAGTAAGATTCGGGATCATTCTTCCCTTGAAACGGCGGAATAGACATCTTAATATTTTTGAGATTGTCATCCGGACGGTCTCGATTTCTTGGGACTCGATTTCGTTGGAACCGTTGAGGGTTTCCTTGTTCAGACAAGTGGTCACCTTCGGATTCTCCTTCATCAAAGTTGTCAATTGGTTGCTCTCGTTCTCGCCTTGCATCTTCCGGAGTCGCTTCGCGTTGTCCTCGAATTTCAACTCGATATAAGCGGTCTTCGATTGGTTCAAGCTTGCGATCAAACAATCGCTCCATTTCTCGCATAATGGCTTGCAAAGTGAGATCCGACACTCCTCCTCCAACATTTCTTATGGGACGAAATCCACCTACCTCATTTGGATTCCTTTCCGGACTTCGTGACATTTTTAAATTCTTTAAAGACTCACAGCAAGAACTCACCAGTCACTCACAAAGAATAATCACTCACTTTGGCTTTTCTACTCTCTAATAGTCTCACTAATCTCTCTTGCCTTTTACCACTCGGTTTCACTTCTCAAAATTCTCCAAACTAAGTTTGACAAATCAAAATCGTTTGGGGTCACTTACAAAATAGATGTGGCTTGGTAGGGTAATATTTTAGGATCGGGTAGGCTAACAAACAAAGAAAATAGAAGGAAATTAGTGTGGTCAGTATAGATGTGGTCCTTGAGCGACAAGCAATGCTTTTACAAGCTCAAAATGAATTTCAATCACTTTTTTTTTAATTCCAAATTTTTTTTTCAATACTGAATACACAAAAGAAAAAATAAATTGAATACAAACTTTTTTTTTGAATTTTTTTTTCAAATTTTTTTTGATTTTTTTTTTACAATCTCGTAATACCGAATACGACGATTCTTACTCTGATTCAGCTAGCTCTGATACCAACTTGATACGCCCTCGCCTCGTTTTCGAATTGAGTCGTAGAAATTGCCCGATCGTGAATTAGGAGTAAATTGGAAGCTTTACAAAATAGGCTAGAAGAAAAGGATTATTTGGGCTCAAAAGAGTTGGTTGGTTTAGGAAATAAATCGAAATAATAAAAGCAATTTTGGCTAAGGATTCGAAGCCGAACTAACACAATAGGAGTGTGTTAACCCGTAACTTAGGAGAATGCTTAGGTTGGTAAGGTGTGGATGGATAGTTGGTTGAATGGATAAAAACTTGACCCGCTATCAAAAATGATAGGAACCTTAGTATGAATCAACGCATACACTTTTGGGATTAAAGTGATAAGTTCGGGTAGAAACAAAAACAAGTTTGACGCCACAAAGAAGTTTGATAAGTCTCACAAGTTTTTGGAGAATAACGAGAGTTGAAAACAACCTCACAATTTAGCAAAGCTATCAAATTGTTCATTAACCTCAAAATGTGAATTACATGACCTATTTATAGCTTGACTAAAGCGTTGAATAGCCTATCTAATCGATCCTTATGCCTTAAGTTTCTTGAGGAAACTTCCTAGAAATTTCCTAGTTACATTCATGTGATAAAATTTTGAAAATTAACCTTCTAGAAAAGATGATTGGTGGCCCTTTAATGGAGAAAATTCACATTCAATTAATGTTTTAAAAGAGCTTAATTGTTGCTATGGAGAAGAGAAATGGACAGACTTCAAAATTATGCTTCTTTGGTAGAATAGGAGTAGCCTCCACATGAATTGGCTGCTGGAATTTATGAGGCACTCTTTGGCCATTGCTCTCCACGAAATTGACCCTTGGAGAAGCTCAAAACAGCAGGTAGAAGTCCATTGAGTGCACGAAAAGTCATTTGAAACACAAGGCATTTGCACTTTAAATGCCGTCCATGCATGTGCCCAAATACATGCTTCTTCTTTATGAGCTTCCTTTGCCATTAAGCTAGCTGATTCATCTAAAAAACATCAAATAAATGTGGTTAAGACATGTTTAATACTTATGAAATCAAGAATTGGACATGTTAAAATTCGCACATTAATTTGGCTAAGACAAATTAATTAGCGACCACTAATAAATTTGTCTTAGTCAAGACACATTAAAACTTTGTAATTAAACTAACACATTTAATTTATGACTTAATATGGACATATTAAAGGTATGTACTAATTAAAACATATTTAATAAGTGAATTAAAATGTCGATTAAGACACATTTATTTAATTAAATGATTTGAGTGATTCTAAACTAACACAACTAATTTAATTTATTCAAAATGAATATAATCAGCTCCTTGAACTAGTTAAGTGCCGAATTGAGCTAATTTGAGCTGACACAAGCTAAAATAAGCTTGTAAGAAATTACGAATCAAGCTAGTTGAGCTGGGCATTTTATGGGCAATCAACCCATCACTCCACAATCGAGCAATATAGCTTGCTACAGCATCTTGGAACTTCTTGGCACGTGCTCGAGTAATTGGCCCCAAAGGCAACTCCATGGATTCGGCACCTATCTTCATGGGCGAGCTCATATCACATATATATAACACATATTTAGATCATCACATATCAATGAAGCCATGTATTACATAACATAGAGATGATATTTGAACACATATCAGCATCACATACATCAACACATCACAAATCATGTAACAGTCCATCTTTCAGCTTTCTCAAACATAGTGGTTTTGGGACTACAAATTCGATGAGTAAGTCCATAAATATTATTTAATATTTACGAGTCAAATATTGTATTATATTTGATTTTTATATGGTAATTCATGTTATGTGAATGAATAATTTAGTTTAAGTGGTGTCCCTAAAGTCAAGTGGGTTTAGAAAATGAGGTATTGGGACCTCGTTTTTATAAACCAAGCCCAAAAATATTTAATAAAATATTTACAGTGTTATTAAGGTTGTATTAAAATTTAGTTAAGAAATTTTAAGGTTTAGATAGCTAATTAATTAAAAAAGGATTAAACTGCAAAGGTTGCAAAAGTATGTGTCTATTGATTAAATGGATCAAATGTCTATGGAAAGGCTAACTAAAGGATCTAGATTGTAATTATACTACATATATTAGTGGCGGACAAATATGGACATATTCTAGTTACTTTATAAGTTATAACTTACAGTTAAATAAGTAATTAAATAAGTAAAAATTTAATTTAATAAGGCAAAATAGCATCATCTTCTCCAAATTGCTAATTTTTCAAACCGAGCCCTTATTGAGAAGATGAAGCTTTTTGCCATGGAGTTTTACATGCATGGTATGTTGTTGAGTTTCGTTTTTAGTGATTTTTATATTTTTGAGCTTGTATTAACTTAATTTAGTTAGCTCGGGGGTCAATTTGTAAAGTTATTAAATGTTACAATTATGCCATGGATGTAATTGATGTGTTATGAAATTAGATGATTGATTATTAAATTTGGTTATTAAATAAACAAGTTTTGTTAAGTAATTTTTAGTGATTTTAATGTTTAGGGATTTATTTGTGAAAATGGTAAAATTCAAAGAAAACATTGTAAAATGTTCATAAATACAGTTGTTATAAGATTGAGTAAAAATCGCTAGCATGATTTATGGTTAAAATGGTGAAATTTCAAGTTTGGGTTTATAGACTAAATTGCATAAAAGTTAAAACATTAGGGATAATTTTGTAATTTTGCAATAGTATGGATTATAAGCTTGAATGAAATATTTTAATTTAATCGAATGGTTTAATTGATTGGAAAATTATTGTTCGATCAAGAAATGCTACAATTGAAGTTAAATCGAGGAAAAGCTTAAGTTTCGAATTAGTTGTCGACACCATTTTAAGAATAGTTCTAGTTGAGGTAGCTTCATGTTACATGTGATATGTTATATTAAATTCTTGATATTTATTTTATTCTAATAATCGTGGTGGTTATAAATATTCAATGCTGGTTGTTGAAAATTAATAATGAAATTGAATTGTATTAGAGATAATGTATAGGACTTTGAGTCCAGCAGGCTTCATGCCAGTGATTTATATCAGGCTTTGTGTCTAGTAGACTCCGTGTCGGCATGTTCTATCAGGCTCTGTGCATACTAGGTTTCGTGCCAATGATTTATATCTGGCTTAGTGCCTAGTAGCCTTCGTGCCAGTGATTTATATTAGGCTCTATGCCTAGCAAGCTTCGTGCCGATGATTTATATCAGGCTCTATGCCTAGCAGGCTTAGTGTCAGTGATTTATATTAGGTTCAGTGCCTAGCAGGCTTGGTGCCGGTGATTTATACCAGGCTCTATACCTACCAGGCTTAGTAGCAGTGATTTATATCAGGCTCTGTGTCGGTGTAATTCTACCAGGCCTCCAGCCTGACAAGCTTTATTTAGGTGTGATCTACCAAGTAACTGGTATGGCAAATATTGTTTCAATTATCCAATTTTTCTATATTTAGTTCATAGGGCAAGGTATTGGTTAAAAACGAAAAGGTATGTAAATGAAATGAACTATGATTTTTGAGTAATGATATGGTTTATGATGAAATGTGCAGTTGAAAGGAAACGTTAGTTTAACGTATGTGTATGAGTGATGAATTACAAAAGTGAAATGTTAAATATGTTTTACACCATGCTTTGATTGGATTTGCATATGAAATGTTGCACCAAATGACCTTGCAAGGTAATGTGTATAGGAAAGGAAAAGTGGCTTATGTTATAATAAAGTTATGCTTGGTTGTTTAACTTAAAATGTTCAGTAAGTTAAAGTTTCCTTGATACGAGCTTACTAACCACTAGTTGCTTTAGTTATTATTTTCTCTGTCATGCAGATCATTGAAAAGCTTGATCGGTTGGAATCTTTTTGGAGCACCATCACACTATCCATAAGTTATTTTGGTAGTCTTGGTTGTTTTAGTCATTGGTTATAAATGGCTTGTGATAAGAGTATATTTTATGCTAACTACCAATGTGATGTGGTTTAAGTTTACTTGCCCATATGTCTTGATGTTGGCTTATAAATTTATATGTAAGCATGAGTTTTGGTCACTTGTGAATGCCTTGTGATTTAGATGCTTTTGGTTCATTGAAGTGTAATGAAGTGGTTATACGGTAGATGTGTGAGGTAAGTTTGAAATATGAAATTCTGGCATTGAGTTTGAGTTCATTTGAATATTTACATGTGGTACTAATGAGGGTACATTGGTTGGATGATGGAAATAGGTTGTGTATGTGAGATTTTGGCATGTTTTGGTCTTGTTTTAGTGAACTATTGAATGGGTCTAAGAGTTGGTGAATGGTATACTTGTGGCCCAAGAAAACATTTTAAGTAAACTTAATTTTTCAGGTACATTTTGCTACACACGGCCTGAGACACAGGTTGTCACATGGCCTTGTGCCATACACGATCCGTTTGCACGGTCTGTGTCTTTTTATGTTTCAGATGCAAGTTTCACAAAGCCTACGATATGGCTATGTGGCCCTAGTCAGTGGTTACACAATTTGAGAACACGGACGTGTGGATTAGTCGCATGAGTGTGTTTTTAGCCGCACGGGTTGGTCTGTGTCACACGGCCCGTGACATGGCCTTGTGACCCTTGTTTTAAAAATTTTTAAAGTTTTTCCTAAAATTTATGCTTTGATTAGTTTTGATCCCTGATTGCTTTTAAGTTGTTTTTAGGGCCCCGAAAGTTGATTTAAGGCCTAAATAAGTATGTTTGCTATGATTGGAATGAATTATTGGTAATTATACTTAAGTTGAATTATATGTTCGGATTTAAAGTTAAAGGTTCTATTTTTTACAGTAACGCTCTATAACCCTAATTCGGCGACGAAGATGAGTTAGGGGTGACACATTTAGTGCTATCAGAAGACAATTTAGTTGGTTCTCGGACTGAACGTAGCATGTATGGTGTCTAGAAATACATGTCATTTTATAACCTATGATAATGTGATGTCTCCTGGCTCATATGGATTTCATTTTTCACTCTGATAAAAGATGTTTTCCAACTAAGCTAGTTCCGATGAAGATGAGAACAATGCTCGAGTCTCCTAACTAGAGGCTACTCATATAGTGCTAAAATTTAAGAAGTCTTTACAAAAGGTTCACAATAATTTTCTTAATAATGAATAATATGTTTATTGTACATATAAAAATCAATTTTGTGACTCTACAACCTCCACCCCTTCGTCCTTAAAGTTCTATATAATAGAATGTATACATGCTTTTATTGTATAAAATTAAAAAATGTGGGACCAAAAAGTTTAAAAGTAAAGTGGGTGTTGATTTAGTCAAAGCTGAATACTGGTTAGCAAACACACAGAGAGTTTAAGATGAAATGATATATCTTTCTAAAGATTATCTGAGATGTGCAGTGTCACTGTTAAAAGAACAGGTTATTCACTGGTAATTGACTTTAAATACTATAGTATCAATAGAACGGATTAACCAGGATTTCTTTTGAATTGATTTTGAAAGAATTATGTTAGCAAACGGAATCTTGATAAGAAGAAAAAGGAATTCCTTGATTTGAAGTAAGGAATCGGATCAGTTGCAAAATGCGAGGAGATTTTGTTTAGCTCAGAAAACAGAAGAAATTTGTTATTGTAAGAAAAGAGTGAGACATGATTTTGAGACTTCCATAAATAGAGTGTATCTAGAATATATCTTACTTTTCCATTAGTGATAAATGAAAGGACCGAGTAATTATTTCCAAGTTCATGAGGGTTTTATGACAAAGAATGAAACAAAATAATGTGAGACCATTGATGATTTTAGTAACCAGCGCGGTAGTGTTCAAAATGTAAATAGACTTGAATGTAGCCATTGTGGCCAAGTATTTTATAAGGACTTCCACTGGGTATGCTTTGTGCTCTTTTATCTCTAGTGGTATGGGTGGTTGTTTCATTTCCAATTGTGGTGCTTATCATGTGAAGGATGCTAGCTAATCATAATTTTAGACAGAGATATTGTTGGTTTTATTGTAGTAATGGTCAGTATTGCTCTATTATTGGCATTCTATTTAATTATGTTTATAATGGAGGATTCAATGGCAAAGCTTAAGTGTTGTTACTTTTCTGCTTCTGTTGGCTATTGCCTTGCTTTGTGCATATAAACTTTGTCACAATTGGTTCTAGTGAGTTTGAGCGATATTTTCCTTCTGAAATTTCTTTGGTATATTAGCAATTGCATTAGCTATGTAGTTGTGGTATCGGTCTTATTAGGTGCGACAGTTTCTCGCATCTTTTAGCTACAAACCTGATATCGTGATACGTTTAAGGGAAGTTTTTCGTAGGAAGGAGCAAAATAATTCTTCTAGTTCATTTGATTGTTGTGGCTCAAATGTGAAATGTAGTAGTATTGAAGCAGGTCATACTACAAACATCATCGAAGGTAGTAGTCAGAGTATGGTTCAATGCTCCTATGCTAGTATTTGGAATAGTCTTGGTATATATCCACTTCTAGTTTTCAAGAAGGGTGAAATAGTGATAAGAGTGTAGACAGTGGAACACCAAGTTTAGTATTGCATAGCAATTCTTATTACTTCGAGGATCTATAATTTCACCAGTTAGTCAAAGTTAGGTATCAGGTTAGGTATGAACTATCACGGGTTGTTATGATTTTGAATGAGATTAAGAGTGAGCAAAAATAGATTTTATGTCTGGACTATTTTTGACATTGAGAAGAAAGGCTTGAACTGAATTGTTACTATCTGATTGAGGAAGTTGATTCAATTTGTTCTAGTTAAAATGGATTAATCACTTGAAAAGCTAGTTGTGATGTATGTATTTGAGTTATCTTTAGATTCTGAATTAAATTTCATGGAGCTATGACACAAGCAAATGGACAGTTTGAATGAGAAACTCAGATTCTGAAATACATAATACAAAGGATATATCAATCAGATCGAGAGACAGTTGGGAAAATGATTATTATGGGTTAAATTCATTTTTGATAAGAGAAGCTAGCAGATTTGTATTACAATGGTACCATTGGAAGCTTTTCATGGATGGAATGTAGAACCCGAGTATGCTACAGAGATGGAGCGACAACAAATTATTTGGGCCAGAGTAATGGGAACTATTATCAGTTATGAGTTTGTAATGCCGATGATGAAATTATTACAGGGAAACAACAAATTTGTTTAGTCAAGTGAGGTATCTACTTCATCTAAGCGAGAGAAGAATTTATTGTTTATAATAATGTTTCATTCAAATAACCTTGAATCATGATGAGTTGATTAAAATGAAGTTGAGAGTTGAACCGTTAATTACAGAGAAATTTTTGAGATGCAGAGAGAAATATTTGAATATGTGCACTGAACAATTCTAAGATTTTTTATAGGACATCCAATATGAGGTTCATGGCATTGTCTATCTCGTCTAAATCAAACAGTGGCAAAATGTATAAAGGCTTGAGACAAAGTTACTGGTGCTCAGGAATAAAACGTGAGATTTCGAGTTCATATTGAGATATCTAATATGTCAAAAAGTCAAAGTAGAATATCAAGTACTATCTATAATATTATGATATGGTATGAATTCTGATTGGGGATGAGTTATAAGACTACCTTTGAGGAAGAGAAAGAAAACTTGATTTGAATAGTTTTTATTAGGTGAAAAAAGAATTCGAGGATGAAATTTTCTTAAGGGGGAGAGCTGTAACAACCCGTTTTTCAGTGTTGTCAAAAAATAATGGTTTTTGGGGCTATAAATCCGATGAGTGAGTCCGTAAATATTACTATTTAATATATACAAGTCAAATATTGTATTATATTTGATTTTGATATGATAATTTATGTTATGTGAATGGATAATTTAGATTAAGTGGTGCCCCTAAAGTAAAATGGGTTTAGAAAATAAGGTACTGGGACCTTGTTTCTATAAACCGAGCCCGTAAATATTTTATTAAATATTTACAGAGTGGTATTAAGGTTGTATTAAAATATAATTAAAAAATTTTAAGGTTTAAATAGTTAATTAATTAAAAATGGATTAAATTGCAAAGGTCGCAAAAGTAGGTTTCTATTGATTAAATGGATTAAATGGCTATGGAAAGGAAAACTAAAGGATCTAAAGGGTAATTATACTATATATATTAGTGGTGGACAAATATGGACATATTCGAGTTACTTTATAAGTTATAACTTAAGGTTAAATAAGTAATTAAATAAATAAAAGTTTAATTTAACAAGCCAAAATAGGATTATCTTCTCCAAATTGCTAGTTTTTCAAACTGAAACCCTTGTTGAGAAGATGAAGCTTTTGGCCATGGAGTTTTACATGCATGGTATGTTGTTGAGTCTCGTTTTTAGTGATTTTTATATTTTTGAGCTCGTATTAACTTAATTTAGTTAACCCGGGAGTCAATTTGTAAAGTTATTAAATGTTTAAAATTATGCCATGGATGTAATTGATGTGTTATGAATTTAGATGAGTGATCATTAAAGTTGGTTGTTAAATAAACAAGTTTTGTTAAGTATTTTTAGTGATTTTAATGTTTAGGGATTTATTTGTGAAAATGGTAAAATTCAAGGAAAACTTGCAAATTGTTGATAAATATGGGTTGTTATAATATTGGGTAAAAATTGGCTAGCATGAATTATGGTTAAAAATGGTGAAATTTCAAGTTTTGGGTTTAAGGACTAAATTACATAAATGTTAAAATATTAGGGATAATTTTGTAATTCCACAATAGTAGGATTTTCAGTTAATTGAATGGTTTAATTGATTGGAAAATTATTATTAGATCAAGAAACGCTACAATTGAAGTTAAATTGAGGACAAACTTAAGTTTCGGAATAGTTGTCGACTCCATTTTAACAGCAGTTCTAGTTGAGGTAAGCTCATATTACATGTCATATGTTATATTAAATTTTTTATATTTATTTTATTCTAATAATCGTGGTGATTATAATTATTGAATGTTGGGCCTAGTCGGACTAGTGGCTTCGGGACCACAAATCCGATGAGGAAAAATTTATTTTTACTATAATTTTATGGTCTACAATTTTACAGAATGATTTCGTGAAAATTTTGTTCAAAAATTTCGACATTTGGGCACTCAATTTAGTCAAAAGAACTAAATTGTAAAAAGTGCAAAAGTTGAGTTCTACATGTTAGAGGTGTCCAATTGTTATGAAATTTTAAATTGGAGGTCTTTATATGGTAATTACACCATTGGTTAAGTTATGGACAAAAATGGACATGAGATAAGTGAAATAGGAAATTTTTAAGTTAGGGGCATTTTGGTAATTCGATAATTAAAATGAATTAAAAAGGGAAAAGATGGCAAAATGTGCTCATATTCTTCATTTGGACGAAATTAACAAGGGGGGAATCCATAGTTAGGTTTTTCAAACTTCCAAGCTCCATAGTAAGTGATCCCAAGCCCCATTCTTAATGTTCTTTACGTTTTTGGAGCCCCGGTAACTTGATTTAGCTTATTCTAGCAATAATTTAGCCTAGGGTTTATATTTGGAAAAATACCCACAGGTGAAATATGTTTATTTTGATGTTTTGTGATGGAATATGAAGCTATAAATTATGTTAAACAACTTTTGCTAGTCGATTTTAAGTGAAAACGAGTAAATTGACATAATCGGTAAAATACCTAATGTTCATAAGTAAGTGTTAGAATAAGAATTTGATGTTTTCATAGAAGGGAAAAATGTTCTGCATGTTATAAAACATAAGAATAAGAGATGAAGTTTAATTTTCGAGCTTTGGGGCAAAAGTGTAATTATGTAAAAGTTTAGGGGCAAAATCATAATTTTGCCAAATTTAGAGTCGAGGACTGTTTTGGTAAATGTGAGTATTAAATAAACTAAATTTGCTATTATAGATCAAGAAGAACGGAATCCGAGGTTAGACAAAGGAAAGAATAAGGTTGAAGACTAAGTGGGTGGACTTGGCTATATTTTGGTACCGAGGTAAGTTTACAGTAAATAAATGCAATATTTCAATATGTGTTATTAATGCTGTTATTTTCCAGAAATTATATATTTATTTCAAGAGTTTATTTGATGTTGACTCAAGTATGAGACGATAGAGAATTAGTATTAAAAAGTCCCGTTGAAACTTTTGGAATGTATCGGATACAAATGTCATGATATTTGGGTGATGAGATCCCATGTAAGACCATGTTTGGAACATGGCATTGGCATCATTGAGATTATGAGAGGTCCCATGTAAGACCATATCGGGGACATGGCATTGGCACCGAGATGAGAGGTCCCCCGTAAGACCATGTCTGAGACATGGCATGGGCACCGATATGAGAACTCCCATGTAAGACCATATCTGGGATATGGCATTGATAGTACAAGAAACATCCCATGTAAGACCATGTCTGGGATATGGCTTTGGAATATTATTATCAGAAAGGAGACCCAAGTATCCTTATTATTCCAATGTGGATCAACGGGCTAGTAAACAAATTATGTTCCATGAAAGATCAGGTAAAAGCATAAATCGCAAATTCAGGTGAGTTATAAGAGTTAAGAACATATTATGTTATCAATTAAGAATCAACATTTCAGCAAGAGAAGAGTAATTTATAATCATGAGTTAGCTAAGTAAACAAGCAAAAGAACGAGTAAGAGATTAAGTAAAGAGGAAATTAGGGATCATGTTACTTGAGTATAATTATTTGTGTTAAGTGTTGTTATTTATTTACTTGTAAACTTACTAAGGTTTATGCTTACTTATTTTATTTTTCTTTCTTTTATAGTATTGCAAAGCTACTTCAGGGATCTTAAAGACGTCAGAGAGCGTCCACACTATTAACCACAACAACTTAGTATTTTATGATGATCAATGTTGAACTATGGCATGTATAGGGACTTAGTTATTTTGAATGTATGTCCTCATGATAATGCTAAAGGATGATGTGTAAATATGTTATAATGTTTAGCTATTAAAATGGCTAAGTAAGAATATGTTTGGTATTATGTATGCCTAGGTGATAGTTTATACCTAGAAATTGTGAAAAAGTAAAAATTTGCAATGAAACAGATTTCAGACAGCAGCCGTGACGTGACTTTGACAAATCACCAAGGATAGTATAAAATAAATTAGAGGGTGAATGATATATAGAATTAAATCCTATTGAATCTATTTTTATAGAAAAATAACGGTGTAGAAAAAGGAATTTTATATTCTGAGATATGTGGATTTTAATTAGATATGGTCAGAACTATTTTTGGAGTCCCTTGTTTTGATTTTATAAAATCATTAAAAATTGTACAAAAATATTTATGAGTTTTAATTTATATTTATAGATTCCTTAATGAGTCTATTTTCTTTAGAAACAAGTGAGATCACCATAATAAAATCATACAATGAGAAAATTGAATTTTAGTGACGAGAGGTCAGGACAGTCGAATAGTGAAACAGGGAAGACTTTAACTAATAAAATGTACAATTGACTGAACCAAAAATTCTAAAAAATTTATGGTAAGAAGATATATGAGTCTAGTTTTAGGGAAAATTTATGGATATAAATTTTGAGTTTTGTATCTTGAGTTAATTAATTTAGTAACTTCTACGTGATTTGACAACTTTGTTGTAAATAGTGAAATTAATTTTAAAAGCAAATTTTTATGCCTCAAACTAGTAATTTAACTCAAGTAACGCCTCGTGCTCGACTCCGGCAATGGTCTCGTGATACGAGTCACAAATGCCCAACTGAAGCTCAAGAACGTGATGGGCTCAAATTACCACAAGGCCCAATAACGAGGTCAAAGGCCAAGCAAATGCGTATGAAACTAAATGGAACCGTTCTAGACTTCAATAGCAAGGCCTTAGATGCGTATACAAAGGAAAAAGAAAATCAAGATTTCAAATCTTGGAAATCTTGGTCCAAGAAACTGAATCTTGCAGCTAAAGCGCATTGGATCTCGGTTACAAGCATCAACGAACCAATTTCCGGAGAGAAAAGATTACAAGCCCAAGTTCTTGAAGATACGACCCAATAAGATGTTCTAAGCCCAACCAAGAAGTTTAAATTAGACTTAGTTGAAAATCAGGCCAAATTGTCAAAGTGGTCCAATTTGTAAAATTTTAATTCTTTAAATACTTACTTTTAATTTTTAGACTTTATGAATAAATTTCTATGTAAAAATTCAGTCCAAGAGCCCCATTTAAAGGCCTTGGACGAAATTCCCCTTGAAAGTCAACAATTAGGGTTTTTTTTAGTTTTCCTAGTAGGGCTAGGAAAGTAGTTAGAAGGCCTATATATATGGCTTGGCCAGCCACCCTTAAAGACATTACATTGAATTCAGATTTTTGTTGAGTGAAAATTCTCTTTGAGTTTCTCCAAGAATTCTCTCTTGAGTTTTCTTTAGAAGTAGTTTTAACAATCTTTTTTATTGGGGGAGCCATCTTCAACTTTCTTCTTGCCGTGTTTTTACATTGGAGAGTAGATTAGAGCCGTTTGAAGGGAGTTGTGGAATCTTTCTTGATTTTAAGGCTTCTTAGGACTTTTTTTATCTTTCTTGCTGTTTGATCTTCTTTAATTATTTTTGTTTGTACCGAATTGTTGATTAACTTGGTTTACTTGTTCTTGTTGCGTGTTCAGCCATTCCAAGCTTCAAGAATCTGTTTTGCAACATTCTTTGGCATCAAGAAATGACCTTTATTCATAATTTTCAATCTTTCTTTCCGCCCAAGTATCCTACTTCTACTTCAATTTGGTTTTCTTGGTCTTTTGAGCTTAATTTTCTATTTTGTGTTTTCCTTGTCAGATTCAACTTTGGAGTCTTTCTTGAAGTTAAATTTCATTTTCTTTGCTTCCAAGAAACCCTATCAATCTGTGTTTTGCTCTTGGCTTATTCTTTCTTGTTTTGGGGTGTTTCTTTATATATCTTTTACTTCTAAGGTTAATTTTCTATTTTCGTTTCAGCCCAAGTGTCTATAGCTTTCGTAGGACTTTCCCGTGACTTGACAAGCTCAATCTTGGTCCACACGCAACCCCCTATCATTTGGTATCAGATTTTGGGCGTTTTGGGTGTTCTTGGTTTGATTTCTAAACTGATTTCCTTTTAAAAAACAGCATATAGTAGTTTTTACCAAGAAAAATTTTTGGAAAAAAATTCATTTGAGTAGGTAAATGGTGTCCGATTGGTCTGAAATTTTATATGCATATTTGTGGCACTGTGATAGAATATTATAAGATATTTCCCACAAAAAAATTAGTAGAAAAAGTTAAAATCAAATAAAAATTAAAAAAATATTCAGCGGGTTGAGTTTAGTGCCGAAACTTTCCAGATCAAATATACAAAATTTAAGGACATTCCAATTTAAATTTTGTGATTTTTGGAGAACGGGAACACCTCGAACGAAGTTGTCAAGTTACTCTGTAGTTTTTTCGGGTTTTCAGGTGTTAGCAATTTTTATTGATTCTTTGCTGTAGGTTTTCATTTGTTTTGCTTTTATTCTTCCTTTACACTATCTAACACCTTCTTGTTTCTTGTGTTAGTAGGATTTAAAAGTGTGCACAATTCTTCCTCGGTTTGACACAAATCAATTGCTGTCTCATCACTTTTTTGGACTCCTAGTGCAATTAGGATTCTTTCGTAGTTACGGTTCATACACTTTCTAATTGATTGATATAGACTCTACTAAAGAACTCACAAGACTGAATTCTACCTCTTTGAGAATTTGATTTTCCTTTTTGAGTGTTGAGTGTTTGTTTTGTAGGTATTCCAAAAAAAAAGAGAAAAAATAAGATGCCTAGAATTGGTCAATTCGATGATGAGAATAATGACCATAATGATGTCCATGATAAATTTAAAGAGTTCCAACAACAGTTAGACGAACAGACTGCTGCACTCAAACAAAAAAATGCCATACTTCGAACATTGAGTGCTACTATCAATGAGATGCGATTGGATCAAGTGCCTTAGTATTGGGGTCCAATTAAAGATGATGTGGATAACCAGCCTCGTGCTCATAGGCACGCTCCTAGACATGTCCCTAGAACTGACTATGACTTTCATGATCGTGGACAACCCTCTTTGGCAAAACCAAAATTCACAATTCTTCAATTTCGTGGTAAGAAGGGAATCTAAAATTGAACTTATGTTTCGCTATTATAAATGTCCGGATGATGAAAAAGTATCGTTAGCAACACTGGAATTTTCAGATTATGCATTAAGTTGGTGGACTCAACTTGGGGTAAATCGTCATAGGAATTATGAACGTGAGATTATGACATGGGATGAGTTGAAACAAGTCATGCGTAAAAGATTTATTCCGCCTCATTACTATAGAGAGGTTAAAACAAAACTTAGACAACTTGTTCAAGGTAGTAGGACGGTAGATGAATACTTTAAGGAGATGGAAATACTCATTCAGAGAGCTAATGTAGAGGAGGAGGATGAAACAACTATGGTTCGATTTATTGATGGTTTAAATAGGCCAATAGCTAATACATTAAGGCTACAAACATACATTGATTTAGAAGAAGCAGTTCATAAAGCCATTGAGATCGAGCAACAATTAAAGTAACAAAGGTTTAGTTCATTATCTACTTCACAATATTATAGAGGTAACACTTCCAATTCTGATTTTAAAAGTTCGAAACCACCTTTTGTTACTAATAAGTCTTTTTCGAGTAGTGGTAGTAAGCAATCAGACTAGAAGAAAGGGGCTCCTATTAAAACGCAAACACCTTCTAAGTAGCCCAATTTAAGTGATTCGAATGTAAAGAGGACTCGAGAGATTGAATGTTTTAAATGCAAAGGGCGTGGTCATTATAATAGAGAATGCCCTAACACAAGATTTCTTCTTATGAAAGATAATGGTGAGTACAGATTCGGAAATGCCCGAACTTGTGGATGATAGTGATAATGAAGAATAGTTGGTTGAACCACCAAAAGAAGGGGACTTCGCCGACTTTCAATGCCTTGTAGTCCGCCGCACCTTTAGCATCCAAATGAGAGGCTATTTTGATAACCAAAAGACCAATATTTTCCATTCTAGGTGTTTTGTAAAAGGTAACTTATGTTCACTTCTTATTGATAGTGGGAGTTGTTCGAATGTAGTTAGTAGTTATTTGGTGGATTCCTTAAAGTTACCTTGTACCAAGCACCCTAAGCCGTATCACCTTCAGTGGCTTAATGAATGCTAGGAAGTTAAAGTTACAAAACAGTCCTTGATCACTTTTAAGCTCGGGAATTACGAGGATGAGGTATGGTGTGATGGGTCCCAATGCATGCGGCACACTTGCTCCTTGGACGGCCTTGGAAATTTGATCATGATGTTACACACCAAGGCAAGCTCAATAGATACTCTCTTGGGTTTAAAGGCCGAAAATTCACTTTTTCTCCTTTAAATCCCAATGATGTATATAAAGATCAATTAAAAATGATGAAATTTTGTGAAGGGGTGAGGGAGAAAGGACAAATAAAAAAGACAAAGAGAAAAGAGGCTAGTAGTGAAAAAAGTCAAAATTTAAATGGCTCAAAGGTTAGTGAATCCGCAAGTGGTAAAACTAGAGTGAAAATTTTAATTGCAACAAAAAAGGATGTGCAGAGAGCCCTGCTCAATAAACAGCCTTGTATCCTTGTGAGGTTTAGGTAAAACTATTTATCTCTATCTAACATTAATGAAAATTTGCCTAGTGTGTTTCAATGTCTTTTGCAGGATTATGAGGATGTTTTCAGTTAGGCCCCTAAAGGTTTACCACCTTTACATGGGATAGGACACCAAATTGACTTAGTACCTGGAGCTTCAATACCAAATCGACCAGCCTATAGAAGCAATCCCGATGAGACAAAGAAATTGCAAAGGCAAGTTGAGGATTTATTAGACAAAGGGTACATTCGTGAAAGCTTAAGCCCTTGTGCCGTTCCTGTCTTATTGGTACCTAAGAAAGATGGTACGTATAGAATGTGTGTTGATTGTCGTCCAATCAATAAAATAATGGTAAAGTATAGACATCCAATTCCTCGACTTGATGACATGCTTGATGAATTACATGATTCAACTATATTTACTAAAATTGATTTAAAAAACGGTTATCATCAAATTCGAATGAGGGAAGGGGATGAATGGAAAACATCCTTTAAAACAAAACTTGGATTATATGAATGGTTAGTTATGCCTTTCAGCCTTACTAATGCACCGAGTACATTTATGAGATTAATGAATCACATTTTAAGGCCTCGATTGGGTAAATTTGTAGTAGTTTACTTTGATGACATTTTAATTTACTGAACAACATTAAATGATCATGTTTTCCATGTTAGAATGGTTTTAGACATTCTAAGAGCTGAAAAATTATTTGCCAACCTTGATAAATGCACATTTTGTTGTGATAAGCTAATATTTTTAGGTTTCATAGTTAGTGCTCAAGGTATTCATGTCGATGAGGACAAAGTTAAGGCAATCAAGGAGTGGCCAACTCCTAAATCGATAACTAAGGTGAGATCTTTCCATGGTTTAGCTAGTTTTTATAGACGATTTGTGAAAGATTTCTCCACTATTGTTTCCCCATTAACAGAAGTTATTAAAAAATCCGTGGGTTTCAAATGGGGTGAAACTCAAGAAAAGGCTTTTAAAACCCTAAAAGCTAAGTTATTTTCTGCTCCTCTTCTTAGATTACCTGATTTTACTAACACATTTGAACTTGAGTGTAATGCTTCAAAAATTGGCATTGGTGCCGTTTTAATGCAAGATAAGCAACCAATTGCTTATTTTAGTGAAAAATTAAATGGTGCACAATTAAATTACTCAATTTTTGATAAAGAACTTTTGGCATTGGTTCGTGCACTTCAAGTATGGCAACATTACTTGCTGCCTAATGAATTTGTAATACATACAGACCATGAATCCCTTAAATGGTTAAAAGGACAAGGTAAGTTAAGTAAATGGCATGCCCGATGGGTGGAATTCATTGAAACATTCCCTTATGTGATAAAATATAAAACATGTAAAGATAATGTAGTTGCGGATGCTTTTTCTGGACGACATGCTTTAATAACTACATTAAATGCTAAAGTATTAGGGTTTGAACATATTAAAGAGTTATATAATGATGATGCTAATTTCAGCCATATCTATAGTAATTGTGGAAATACTACTTTTGAGAAGTTTTGCCTTGTAGATGGATTTCTTTTTGGTGTAAACAGGTTGTGCATACCAAATTGTTTCATGCGAGACTTATTGATTCGTGAGGCCCATAGTGGGGGTTTAATGGGACATTTTGGAGTGACCAAAACACTAGACATCTTGCAAGAACACTTCTATTGGCCACATATGAAGAAGGATATCGAAAAGGTATGTTCTAAGTGCATCACATGTAAACAAGCAAAATCTAAGGTAATGCCTCACGGGCTTTACACCCCTTTCGAAATTCCTACTTCACCATGGGTAGACTTATCCATGGATTTTATTCTAGGTTTGCCACGAACTAATAAAGGAAGAGATAATATATTTGTTGTTGTTGATAAGTTTTCCAAGATGGCACATTTTATTGCTTGTCACAAAACAGATGATGCTATACATGTGGCAGACTTATTTTTTAAATATGTGGTAAGACTTCATGGCATCCCTAAAACAATTATTTCCGACAGAGATGTCAAATTCCTTAGCCACTTTTGGAAGGTATTGTGGGGTAAGCTTGGTACGAAATTATTGTATTCAACTACTTGTCACCCCCAAATCGATGGCCAAACTGAGGTAGTCAATCGAATTTTAGGAGCCTTATTACGATCTGTTGTAGGAAAGAACATTAAAAATTGGGAAGAATGTTTGCCATTTGTTGAATTTCCATATAATAGATCTATTCATTCTACAACTGGCTATTCACCATTTGAATTTGTTTATGGTTTTAACTCACTAACAGTACTTGACCTTGCGCTAATACCACTGGAACATATTGTTAATTTAGATGGCAAACAGAAAGCTGAGCTGGTGAAATCCTTACACGAGAAGGCTAGGCAACGAATAGCCAAAACAAATGACATCAACACCAACAAAGTAAAAAAAGGGCGCAAACGGGTTGTCCTTTAACCCGGAGATTGGGTTTGGGTCCATATGAGGAAAGAACGATTGCCTATAAAAAGAAAGACCAAGTTGGACCTAAGAGGCGATGGGCCTTTCCAAGTACTCGAGCGGATCAATGATAATGCATACAAAATTGATCTACCTGGTGAGTACAATGTAAGTTCTACTTTCAATGTGGCTGACTTATCTCCATTTGATTTTTCAGATTCGAGGATGAATCTTTTTGAGGAAGGGGGGAATGATATGAGTCACAAAGGCCCAACTCAAGCTCAAGAACATGATGGGCTCAAAGTACCACAAGGCCCAATAACGAGGTCAAAGGCCAAGCAAATGCGTATGAAACTAAATGGAACCATTCAAGACTTCATTAGTAAGGCCTTAGATGCGTATACAAAGGAAAAAGAAAATCAAGATTCACTTTCTTGTTTTCAAGAAAATCAAGAAACTGAATCTTGGTCCAATCTTGCTGTTTTGAGCAATTTCAAGAATCAAGAAAATCAAGATTTCAAATCTTGGAAATCTTAGACCAAGAAACTGAACCTTGTAGCTAAGGCGCATTGGATCTCATTTACGAGCATCAACGAACCAATTTCCAGAGAGAACCGATTACAAACCCAAGTTCTTGAAGATACGACCCAATAAGATGTTCCAAGCCCAACCAAGAAGTTTAAATTAGACTTAGTTGAAAATCAGGCCAAATTGTCAAAGTGGCCCAATTTGTAAAATTTTCAATCTTTAAATACTTAGATTTAATTTTTAGAATTTATGAATAAATTTCTATGTAAGAATTCAGTTCAATAAGCCCATTTAAAGGCCTTGGACGAAATTCCCCTTGAAAGTCAACAATTAGGGTTTTTTTAGTTTTCCTAGTAGGGCTAGGAAAGTAGTTAGAAGGCCTATATATATGGCTTGGTTTCAAGGCTTCTTAGGACTTTCTTTATCTTTCTTGCTGTTTGGTCTTCTTTAATTATTTTTGTTTGTGCCGAATTGTTGATTAACTTGGTTTAATTGTTCTTGTTGCATTTTCAACCATTCCAAGCTTCAAGAATCTGTTTTGCAACATTCTTTGGCGTCAAGAAACGGCCTTTATTCATAATTTTCAATCTTTCTTGCCGCCCAAGTATCCTACTTCTACTTCAATTTGGTTTTCTTGGTCTTTTGAGTTTAATGTTTTGTTTTGTGTTTTCCTTGTCACATTCAGCTTTGGAGTGTTTCTTGAAGTTAAATTTTGTTTTCTTTGCTTCCAAGAAACCCCATTAATCAGTGTTTTGACTTTTGGCTGATTCTTTCTTGTTTTGGGGTGTTTCTTTGTATATATCTTTTACTTCTAAGGTTAATTTTTTGTTTTCGTTTCAGCCCAAGTATCTATAGTTTTCGTAAGACTTTCCCGTGACTTGACAAGCTCGATCTTGGTCCGCGCGCAATCCCCTATCATCTCGGGTAAGAGATGTTATATTTTTTGGTATCAGAGCAGGTTTAGTTAGTTCTCAGAATATTCAGTATGAATAAGAGTCTAGCTATACATATCATACTTATATATTTTGATATGGTGACGACTTTTGACGATTTTGAAATGTTTTCTTTTATAGTTATGGATCTCGAACGAGCTGGTACAGATGAAGTAGAGAGTAATGTGCTCGCTCTCGTAGAAGGGACGGTGCCACCAAATGTTAATGTTGTGAAAGGCCCGTATCAATTAGTCAGGGAGGAAGAGCTCGAGAAGCCTTCTTCCAAGCTATGAATGATTGGTTTGCCGAGTTCATTCGTACGAATCCGGCTGTTAGAACTTCACCCCCTCATGATTCCCAGGTTCCTCATGCGGCTTCTCCAGCCGCAGGTATAGTTATCAGGGAAAGGCCACCAGTTGATAAGATTAGAAAACAAGGGGTTGAAGAATTTTGGGCTACTAAAGACGATGATGCAGAGAAAGTAGAATTTTGGCTCGAGAATATTATCAAAGTTTTTGATGAATTATCTTGTACACCTGAAGAATGCATGAAGTGTGTTGTCTCACTTCTTAGAGATTTGGCTTATCATTGGTGGAAGACTCTTGTGTTAGTGGTATCTAATGACAGGGTTACTTGGGATTTCTTTCAGGAGGAGTTCTGTAAGAAGTACATCAGTCAGAGATTTATAGATTAGAAAAGAAAATAGTTCCTTGAGTTAAAACAAGGTAAGATGACTGTGACCGAGTATGAACGCAAATTTGTTAGACTTAGTAAATATGCTTGGGAGTTTGTGTCCACCGAAGCTAACATGTGCAAGAGATTTGAATACGGGCTCAATGATGATATTCGACTGTCAGTGGGTGTTTTAGAAATTAGAGAGTTTGTTGTTTTGGTTGAGAGAGCCTGTAAAGCAGAGGATTTGTTAAAACAAAAAAAAGGCAGAGCTGAAATTGAAGCGCAAGACACGAAGAAAAGGCAGATGAGCAGATAATTTCAGTGTACTTCCAAGAGGCCTAGAGAGTTCCCTAGTGGGTCAAATTTTTCAACAAGATATTCTAGTCGAAGTAGAGGCAGAAGATTTGAGGGTTCTAGAGCTCAGACTACTACAGTCGCAAGTACGGGTAGTACTCGACTACCTAGGCCAGAATGTGCCCAATACGGTAGACGTCATCCTAGAGAGTGTAGAGCAAATGAAAATGCTTGCTTTAGATGTGGTGCACCAGATTACTATATTCGAGATTGTCCCAAAATAGTTAAATGAGAAGTAATACCGAGTGTGAGATCAGGAAATGCTCCTACTAGGGACAGACCACAGAGGAATCTAGGAGTTGGAGCAAGTAACAGGGGTATGCCCAGAGACTCAACAGCTAGACCAGATGTTAGAGCACCCGCAAGGCCATACACTATTCGTGCTCGTGAATAGGCATCCTCTCCTGATGTGATTACGGGTACATTTTCTCTTTATGATACTAATGTTATTGCTTTGATTGATCTGGGTTTGACCCATTCTTATGTTTGTATAAGATTGATGCATAATATGAACATGCCTATAGAATCTACTGAATTTGTAATTAAAGTATAAATCCATTAGGCCAGTGTGTGTTAGTAGACAAAGTATGTAAGGGTTGCCCTTTGATGATTAGAGGTTACTGTTTTCCGGCTGATCTCATGCTATTGCCATTTGATGAGTTTGATGTGATTCTTGGTATAGATTGGTTGACTGCCCATGATGTGATAGTGAATTGCAAAAAGAGATGCATTGAGTTGAAATGTGAAAATGGTGATATTATCCGGTTGATTCAGATGAGTCAGATGGTTCTCTCGCTATGGTTTCTGTTATGTCTGTTCAGAAATGTTTGAGAAAAGGGTGTGAAGCTTATCTTGCTTTTGTATTGAACACTAGAGATCTAGAGTTGAAAATTGAATCAGTGCTAGTGGTACGTGAATATTTAGATGTGTTTCAGGAAGAATTGTTAGGTTTGCCTCCTATTAGAGAAGTTGAATTTGGTATTGAGTTGATTCCAGGTACAACTCCTATTTCTATTGCTCCTTATAGAATGGCCCCGTTGGAATTGAAAGAATTGAAAGCTTAGTTGCAGGAATTAACTAATAAGGGTTTTGCAAGGCCTAGTTATTCTCCGTAGGGTGCACTAGTGCTTTTTTTGAAAAAGAAAGACGGTTCGATGATATTATGCATAGATTATCGACAGCTTAACAAAGTAACTATAAAGAAAAAATATCCATTGCCTAGAATTGATGATTTGTTTGACCAATTGAAGGGAACTATTGTGTTTTTCAAGATAGATTTGAGATCCGGTTATTATCAGTTGAGGGTTAAAGAGTCAGATGTTTTGAAGACTGCTTTCCGGACTAGGTATGGTCACTATGAGTTTTTTGTGATGCCATTTGGTTTGACTAATGCTCCTTTTGTTTTCATGGACTTAATGAACCGAATTTTCAGACCTTACTTGGATAAATTTGTAGTTGTGTTCATTGATGATATTCTGATTTATTCTCATGATGTGATTGAACATGCCGAGCATTTGAGAACCGTTTTACAGATTTTGAGAGATAATAAGCTTTATGCCAAGTTTAGTAAAAGTGAGTTCTGGCTTCGGGAAGTTGGATTCCTTGGACACATTGTCTCAGGCGATGGTATTAAAGTTGATCTAAGTAAAATTTCAGCAATTGTTAATTGGAAGCCTCCTAAAAATGTATCAGAGGTTAGAAGCTTTCTTGGATTAGTTGGTTATTACAGCTGATTTGTAAAGGGATTTTCCATGATAGCTACCCAATTGACAAGGTTGTTGCAGAAAGATGTCAAGGTTGAATGACTGAAAAGTGTCAGCAGAGTTTTGACAAGTTAAAGGCATTGTTGACTGAAGCTCCTGTTTTAGTACAACCAGAATCGGGTAAAGAATTTGTGATTTACAGTGATGCATCCTTGAACGGATTGGGTTGTGTACTTATGCAAGAAGATAAAGTCATCGCATATGCTTTCAGACAGTTAAAGCCACATGAGAAAAACTATCTGATGCATGACTTAGAGCTAGTTGCCATAGTGTTTGAGTTGAAGATTTAGAGACATCATTTGTATGGTGAGAAGTGTCGAGTATTTACTGATCATAAAACCTTGAAATACTTGATGACTCAAAAAGTTTTGAACTTGAGGCAAAGAAGATGGCTAGAGTTGATTAAAGATTATGAGTTAGTAATCGATTACCACCCGGGTAAGGCAAAAGTTGTTGTTGATGCCTTGAGTAGAAAATCTTTATTTTCATTGAGAGCTTTGAATACCGGTTTGGCATTATCTGATGATGGTTTCATTTTAGCTGAGTTGATGGCTAAACAGATGTTTCTTGAAGAAATCTATGAAGCTCATAAAAATGATAGTGAGTTGCAAGCTAAAAGAGCTCAATGTGAGTTGGGTGTAGAGTCTGATTTTCAGATCGGTTCTGATGGTTGTTTGATGTTTAGAGACAGAGTATGTGTACCAAAGAATGATAAGCTTATTTAGAAGATCTTACAAGAAGCAGATAGTAGTTCTTTGTCTATTCATCCAGGTAGTACAAAGATGTATAATGATCTGAAGAAACTGTACTGGTGGGCAGGAATGAAAAGAGATATTTCAGAATTTGTTTCTAGATGCTTGATATGTCAACAAGTGAAGGCTGAACATCAGGTACCTTCAGGTTTATTGTAGTCTGTATTAGTTCCTGAGTGGAAATGAGACCGAGTTACCATGGATTTTGTAGCAAGGTTGCCATTGACACCGAAAAAGAAAGATACAATATAGGTTGTGATTGATAAGTTAACGAAGTCAGATCACTTTATCCTAGTTCGTATGGATTATCCACTTGAAAAGTTGGCTAAATTGTATGTTTTAAAGATAGTCAGACTACATGGGATACCGTTATCGATTATCTCAAACAGAGATCCGAGATTTACTTCGCGATTTTAGAGGAAATTGCAAGAAGCTTTGGGTACAAAGTTGAACTTCAGTACAACTTTCCATCCTCAGACTTATGGTCAGTCAGAGAGAGTTATTCAACTACTTGAATATATGCTCAGATGTTGTGTTTTAGAATTTCAAGGCAGTTGGGAGAGTTATCAGTCGAGTTTGAAGATGGCTCCTTATGAAGCTTTGTATGGACATAAGTTTCGTACGCCTTTGTATTTGAAAGAGCTTAAGAAAAATCAGATTTACAGGGTTGATTTAATCAAAGAAAAAAAAGAGAAAGTAAAAGTTATCAAAAATTGTTTAAAAGCAGCTTCAGATAGACAGACGTCTTATGCAGATTTAAAAAGAAAAGAGATAGAATATCAAATTGGTGACAAAGTGTTTTTGAAAGTATCCCCGTGGAAAAAAATTTTCAGATTTGGTAAGAAAGGCAAACTAAGTCCACGTTTCATTGGACCGTTTGAGGTGACTAAAAGAATCAGGCCCTCAGCATATCGGTTAGCTTTGCCAACTGAGTTAGAGAAGATTCATAATGTGTTCCATATGTCTATGTTATGTCGTTATCGTTCTGATTCGTCACATGTGATTTCACCGACAGAGTTTGAGATTTAGTCAGACATGACTTATGTTGAAGAACCGGTACAAATTTTAGATAGAGAGATCAAGCAACTAAGGAACAAAAGTATTGCACTTGTGAAGGTGCTATGGAATAGCCATGGGGTTGATGAGGCTACATGGGAGCCCAAAGAGGCTATGCGAAAATAGTACCCAAATCTCTTCACAGGTAAGATTTTCGGGGACGAAAATCCTTAAAGGGGGAGAAATGTAACATCCCGATTTTGGGCCTAGTCGGAACAGTGGTTTCGGGACCACAAATCCGATGAGGAAAAATTTATTTTTACTATATTTTTATGGTCTACAATTTCACAAAATGATTTCGTGAAAATTTCGTTCAAAAAGTTCGAAGTTTAGGCACTCAATTTAGTCAAAAGGACTAACTTGTAAAAAGTGCAAAAATTGAGTTCTACATGTTAGAGGTGTCCAATTGTTATGAAATTTTAAGTTGGAGGTCTTTATATGGTAATTAGACCATTGGTTAAGTTATGGACAAAAATGGACATGAGATAAGTGAAATAGGAAATTTTTAAGTTAGGGGCATTTTGGTAATTCGGTAATTAAAATGAATTAAAAGGGAAAAAGATGGCAAATTGTGGTCATCTTCTTAATTTGGACGAAATTAACAAGGGGGGAAGCCATAGTTAGGGTTTTCAAACTTCCAAGCCCCGTTCTTAATGTTCTTTACGTTTTTGGAGTCCCGGTAACTTGATTTAGATTATTCTAGCAATAATTTAACCTAGGGTTTATATTTGGAAAAATACCCATATGTGAAATATGTTTATTTTTATGTTTTATGATAGAATATAAAGCTAGAAATTATGTTAAACAACTTTTTCTAGTCGATTTTAAGTGAAAACGAGTAAATTGACAAAATCGGTAAAATACCTAATGTTCATAAGTAAGTGTTAGAATAAGAATTTTATGTTGTCATAGAAGGGAAAAATGTTCAGCATGTTATAAAACTGAAGAATAAGAGTTGAAGTTTAATTTTCGAGATTTGGGGCAAAAGTGTAGTTATGTAAAAGTTTAGGGGCAAAATCATAATTTTGGCAAAGTTAGAGTCGACGGCGATTTTGGTAAATGTGAGTATTAAATAAACTAAATTTTCTATTATAGATCAAGAAGAACGGAATCCGAGGTTAGACAAAGGAAAGAATAAGGTTGAACACTAAGTGGGTGGATTTGGCTATATTTTGGTACCGAGGTAAGTTTACGGTAAATAAATCCAATATTTCAATAATTATTATTAATGCTGTTATTTTCCAGCAATTATATATTTATTTCATTGATTAAATGCTAAAATTACATATTTTATGTAATTAAATTGGTTAATTTATGAGAGTGCACCACTAATTTTTTCCATGTTTATGTTGAATTTTATACAGGGATGCAATTTGGGGCTAAATAGAAGAAAAAGGAAACAATTGGGCTAGATTGAACAAAGAAGCAAAGAAGAAGGACCAAAGCAGAATTTTTCCAAGATATAATTAGCTGAAATTTTTGTTGACTTAGTGGGAGATTATGTAGGGATTTTTAATATTTTATTTCCTTGATTTTCTATGATTAGTGGCTCTTAATTTAGCAAGGCTACTAGTATAAATAGGGGGCTACATTGTTCATTTATTCATCAAGTTTTCAATCAATTCATGAATCCAGCTTTCAATTAAGTCATTCATTAAGTGTTTTCTTTCTTCAAGTGTTTTTCATCAAGTTCTTTTATCAAGTTTTTAATTACCAAGTTTTTTTTTATTAAGTTTTGCATTAAGTTCTTTTTAAGTTTTTCATCAAGTTTTCCATCAAGTTTTTAATCATTAAGTTTTTCAATTAAGCTTTTATCTCTTGCAATTCAATCTTTTCTTTCCTTTTTGCAAATTTAGTTGCTGACATAAATTCCTTATATTTTTCCATCTATTAGTTTCCAACCTTGCGTCACCTTCACCACTTACTTTCATCTATTTTTCATTTATTCAACCTTCTCCAATTATGCCCAAACCAACATGCCCCAAACCTTAGTTAAATAAAACCATTTTCAGCTTTAGATCGGAGTTAGCCCCGTCAAAACCGTGAGTTACGAACCCGAGCAATTTAGCTCCTAAATTTCAGTACTTATTATTTCTCTGGATTAAGAGTATGATTTTGTCAACTCACAAAGTCTGATCAAAACTAAGTTAAAAAAGACATCGTTTGAGTTAGTGTGGTTAGACGTTCAGATGGAATTCCGAAAGGATCGATTGTCAGATTGGTTTTCTGTGAACACATTGGCGTACCAAGTAGGGATTGTTGTTTGGTTCCGTCAAGGGAAGTAGTAACCGGATTTAAATGTCCTACGCGGTTGAGCGCATTGGTTCGAGCTAGGCTCTTCTAGAACGCAAAGCTACTGGAGTTCTAAATCACGAACATTTCATTGCTTGTTCAATCGGTAAGGGTTAGTTATTGGACGTTCCATAACTAATTTACATAAGGAAGAGTTGGTGTCGAGGCATCCTTGGTAGATATAACTAGCTTATTGGAAAAGAGGAGTTCATCTAATTTCGAGGATCGGTTCAAAGACGAGGAAAAACCCGTGCCTAAAGCTGAGCTTAGTTTAATTCATTTTTCTTCAAATTTATTTAACTGTTTTTTATTATTTTATTTTCAGCTTTTACTTTTTACGCAATTTATTTATTTATTTCAGGTTTCAAATTTTATCCCCCCAAACTTCTTGGGCATGACAACTGCCTCGACATAAATCTGGTCAACAGAGCAACAATTTGCAGTAAACCTAATCTCTGAGGGATCGACCCTACTCCCTATACTGCTTAAATTGCAAATTAGGCGTAGGATTATATTGGTGGAATCGACACCCATCATTAATGAATTTATTTGATGTTGACTCAAGTACGAGACAATAGAGAATTAGTATTAAAAAGTCCTGTTGAAACTTTTGGAATGTATCGGATACAAATGTCATGACATTTGGGTGAAGAGATCTCATGTAAGACCATGTTTGGAACATGACATTGGCATCATTGAGATTATGAAAGGTCCCATGTAAGACCATGTTTGGGACATGGTGTTGGCACTAAGATGAGAGGTCCCCTATAAGACCATATCTAGGACATGGCTTTGCCATGTTATTATCAGAAAAGAGACCCAAGTATCCTTATTATTCCAATGTGGCTCAACGGGCTAGTAAACAAATTATGTTCCATGAAAGATCAGGTAAAAGCATAAATAGCAAATTCAGGTGAGTTATAAGAGTTAAGAACATATTATGTTATCAATTGAGAATCAACATTTCAACAAGAGAAGAGTAAGTTATAATCATGAGTTAGCTACGTAAACAAGTAAAAGAACGAGTAAGAGATTAAATAAAGAGGAAATTAAGGATCATGTTACTTGAGTATAATTATTTGTGTTAAGAGTTGTTATTTATTTACTTGTAAACTTACTAAGATTTATGCTTACTTCTATTATTTTTCTTTCTTTTATAGTATTGCAAAGCTACTTCAGGGATCTAAAAGATGTTGGAGAGTGTCCACACTATTAACCACACCAACTCGGTATTTTATGATGATCAATGTTGAACTATGGCATGTATAGGGACTTAGTCATTTTGAATGTATGTCCTTATGATAATGCTAAAGGATGATGTGTAAATATGTGATAATGTTTAGCTATTAAAATGTCTTAGTAAGAATATGTTTGGTATTATGTATGCCTAGGTGATAGTTTATACCTAGAAATTGTACAAAAGTAAAAATTTGCAATGAAACAGATTTCAGACAACAGCAGTGACGTGACTTTGAAAAATCACCAAGGATATTATAAAATGAATTATAGGATGAAGGCTATATAGAATTAAATTTTATTGAGTCTATTTTCATTTAAAAATAACTGTATTGAAAAAGGAATTTTATAATCGGAGATATGTGGATTTTAATTAGATATGGTCGAACTATTTTTGAGTCTCCTATTCGAATTTAGAAAATAATTAAAATTGTACAAAATATTTATGAGTTTTAATTCATATATCTATATTCCTTAATGAGCCTATTTTCTGTAGAAACAAGTTAGAACACCATATTAAAATCATACAATGAGAAAATTGAATTTTAGTGACGAGAGGCCAGGACAGTCGAACACTGAAACTAGGAAGACTTGAACTAATAAACTGTACTAATTGGCTGAACCAAAAATTCTGAAATATGTATGGTAAGAAGATATATGAGTCTACTTTGCGGGAAAATTTATGGATATAAATTTTTAGTTTCATAGCTCGAGTTATAATTAATTTAGTAACTGCTATGCGATTGGACAATTTTGTTGTAAATAGTGAAATTAATTTTAAAAGTAAATTTTTATGCCTCAAACTAGTAAGTTAAGTCAAGTAGCGCCTCGTGCTCTACTCCGAAAATGGTCTCGGGTAAAGGGTGTTACATGTTTGTTGAAAATTAATAATGAAATTGAATTGTATTAGAGATAATATATCAGACTTTGAGTCTAGCAGGCTTTGTGCCGATGATTTATATCAGGCTCTGTGCCGGTGATTTATATCAGGCTCTATGCCTAGCAGGCTCCGCTCGGTGCCTAGCAGGATTCGTGCCAGTAATTTATATCAGGTTTAGTGCCTAGCAGGCTTCGTGTCGGTGATTTATATCAAGCTCTGTGCCTAGCAGGCTTTGTGTCGGTGATTTATATTAGGCTTGATGCCGGTGTAATTGTATTGGGCCTTGAGCCTAACAGGCTTTGTTTTGGTGTGATATATCGGGTAACTTGTACGGTAAATATTGTTTCCATTATCCGATGTTGTTTTATTTGGTTCAACGGGCAAGGTATTGGTTAAAAATGAAAAGGTATGTAAATGCAGTGAACGATGATTTTTGAGTAATGATATGGTTTATGATGAAATGTGCAATTGAAAGGAAAAGTTGGTTTAATGTATGTGTATGAGTGATGAATTACAAAAGTGAAATGTGAAATATGTTTTACACCAAGCTTTGATTGGAGTTATATATAAAATGTTGCACCAAATGACCTTGTGAGGTAATGTGTATAGGAAAGGAAAATTAGCTTATGTTATAATGAAGTTAATCTTGGTTGTTTAACTTAAAATGTTTGGTAAGTTTAAGTTTCCTTGATATAAGCTTACTAAGCACTATTTGCTTATATTGTTGTTCTCTCTGTCATGCAAATCATCGGAAAGCTTGACCAGTTGGAATCTCATCGGAGCACCATCATACTATCCATACGTTATTTAGGTAGTTTTGGTTGTTTTAGTTATTGGTTACAAATGGCATGTAATAGTAGTTTATTTTATGCTAATTACCAATGTGATGTGGTTTAAGTTTACTTGCCTATTTGTCTTGATGTTGGCTTATAAATGTATATGTAAGCATGAGTTTTGGTCACTTGTGAATGCCTTATGATTTAGAAGGCTTTTGGTTCATAAAAGTGTAAATGAAGTGGTTATACGGTAGATGTGTGAGGTAAGTTTAAAATATGAAATTTTGGCATTGAGTTTGAGTTGGTTTGAATGTTTACATATGGTACTAATAATGATGAGATCCCAGTCGCCTCATGTTTTGATACAACTCAACGATCTCAGAATTGGCCTAAGCTCGAGGGGCCTAACTGCAAAATGAAGCTTAATTTCTGCTCAATGAGCTCAATTCTAGCTTCTTCAAGCTCATCTAGTTCAACCTAAGCTCATTTAGCTTAATTTCAACACATTTTTAATTTGTTGGAATAAGTATTTAGTTGCTGGAATAAATTACTCATCTTTGTTAATTGAGTTCATCTTAGTTATTAAGTTGCTGGAATAAATTACTCATCTTAGTTAATTAAGTTCATCTTAGTTAATTTAGTTCTTGGAATAATTTATTGTTGCATGTGTTTTAGTTTATTAAATTAAGTTAAGTGTTAAATGTGTTTATTTACAGTTTTATTAATTAAACTTATTAAGTCTAATATGTGCTTAAATGTGTTTAATGTGTTTAATGTGTTTAATGTGTTTGTTAATAAATGCTTGCAGGTGACTATTTAGTTGGAATTAGTTAAGTACAAGGGCTGTTACAAAGTGTTGTGACTATTTAGTTGCTTATTAAGTTTAGTGTGTTTAAATGTGTTTTAATGTGCTTGTTAATAAATGTTTGTAGGTGACTATTTAGTTGGAATCAACTAAGTACAATGGCTGTTACAAAGTGTTAATTGTGACTATTCAGTTGGAATCGCTTACATACAAGGGGCTTTTAAATCAATTAAAGGAGAGCATTATACATCATTCAAAAGAGCTGTTACATTATTTAAAGGAAAGCATTATACATCCTTTAAATTCAGCAGCCTATTCTTCTTCTCCATGGTGTCTATTTGGTTGTCCAAGGGAGAATTTGATGTGCGCACGCTCACACCAACAAAGCAAACTAATCCGGAGGTCTTACCATTAGGACCTATTACTCGATCTAGGGCAAAGAAATTCAGGGAAGCCTTGTTCCTTACTTGTGCTACGATTCCAGATTTATTCGATCATGTTCATGCCTTAGAACATAGGCTTTATAACATGTTGCATGCTGATATGTGACGTATTTAGGTTCTACTATGTATTATGTGTGTATTTAAGTATGTTTTGGTATTGATTTGATGTTGTTTGTGTTTTAATGAATAAGTTTGCATTATGTTTACAGACTTGTTAATAAGTTTTCAATAAGTTTGCATTACTTTAATGCATGTTTGTTTTGTTTACCATAAGGAAACGTAATGGACAAAGACTTAAGATATCATTTCTAGCTCGGTTGAAGCTCAAATATGTGCATGCAGCTCATCTCATTTCGAAATAGTTCGAAAGATTGTTTCTAGCTCATTTCACTCAATACATTTCTAGCTAGCTCAAACTCAGGCTCCACCACTCAACTCCAAATGGCGAGTCGAGTCGGTGAAACGTGTCCTATGTAATGGCAAGTGTCCTATGCATTTGTGGCAGCCATGAGGCATCCAAACATGTGAGGAGCACATGACCGCTTGTGCACAAGAGTGTGTGTGTGCATGTGTAGCCGAATATACAAGGATAAGAACAAGGGAGGTTGTCGTTTGAAATTTAAATGTATGGTTGTTATTAAAATGACGCCAAAAGGAGTTATAACTCCTTATTTTAAACCCTTTTGATTACAGCCACGAATTTCCATTCAACACCCCTCTTTTGTACTTATAAATACATATTAAAATGATGTATTCAGGTTAGATGATTTATGAAAACAATTACGTTTGAGAATTTCTCTCAATTTCGGTTCTTCATTGAACTTTCCTTGGCATTTCAGACTTAGTTTGTTGTGTCAAATTTTCTTGATACTTGGGTTCCTAGATCGCTATCTAGAGGGTCCAAGTCCTTTTGACATTGAATGATTCGATTCGGGTTTGCTCGATGAGATTGTGCAAGTTCTTTCGAGTTTAACGTTAATCTATTCCAACGATTACTTTTGCCATTGTTGAACACTCAAGTTCTTTGCCTTGGCCGTTTCATGACGCGTTCAACTTCATCGATTGAATTTCTTTTTGTTTTAAACGCCAACAACTTCATTTTCCTTCCATTTTCGTTCTTTTGTTTTACCCATATTTTACCATGATTATTTCTTTAATTCCTTGCTGTTTTCTTGTTGCAGGAACGTGCTTACAACATTCCTAGATCCGTAACATACGAAGATAGTCTGTTTCGTTAGGCTACATCGTATCAGAATTTAAAGCTCTTCCTAAACTCTTTAGCTGCTCAAGAATGAAACCTAAGCATTCAAGATCATTTAATCAGCTGAATTGGAATATTAAAGTTGTTGTTACTTAGGCCTGGAATTTCAAGAGTTTGTGCTTAATGATTAAGTTAATTTCAGCTTATTATTAGCTCATTTAAGCTGAATAATTGTGACTTTTCAGCTAGGCCTTATTTAGCATTATAAATACTTGTAATTAGCTCATTGTAAGGGACTTTTGCTGAATTTATGTTAAAATTGAAACTTGTGAGATTTACAATTCTCCTTGTTCTTTTCGGGACAAAATTGACTTATCAAGTTATCTTGTGGCATCATTCCTTCCTTAGCTAAACCGAACTTATCACCTTTGGTGTGGCATTCATTATACCTTTGGTTCCTATCACATTTGATAGTGGGTTAAGGTTCTTTGTTGATTTTCCTAAACCGACATTCACCTAAGGGCTACTTTGAGATTCGGGTCAATAATCTCTATTGTTGGTTCATTATCTGCCCTTAGCCAATCTTTCCATTCATTGTTAAACCTTCTTCCCTTTAAAACCTTTGTTTGGAGCCTTTCATCTATTCTATTGAAATGAACTTAGCTTTACTCAAATTCATGATTGGGCACACACATACGACTCAAGTCATTCCGAAACGAGTTCCTATCAAATGAGGGTACATTGGTTGGTTGATGGAAATAGGTTGTGTATGTGTGATTTTGGCATGTTTTGGTCTTGTTTTTGTGAATTATTGAATGGGTCTAAGAGTTGGCGAACGGTGTACTTATGGCCCAAGAAAACATTTTTGGTAAACTTGGTTTTTAAGGTACATTTTGGTACACACAGCTTGAGACACGGGTTGTCACACGACCATGTGTCACACACGGTCTGTTTGCATGGCCATGTGTATTTTTAAGTTTTAGGTGCATGTTTCACACGATTTGAGACATGGTCGTGTGGCCCTAGTCAGTGAGTTATACAGTTTGGGAACACGAGCATGTGGATTATCCACACGGGCTGGCCTATGTTGATGCGATCTGGCCCGGGTTAATCGAGTCGTTTCACGTAGTTGCCCGATCGTCGACGAGGAGTTTCGTACCAAAACGATGGTTTGTTTGTAATCGGCTAAAAATATGTAGTAAAGTGATGGATATAGGTTCACAAAGGGGTAAGTAGGATATGGATAGGTTTGACAACAAGGGAATGGAGAAAGATAGCTAATTTGTTTTTCTCGGTTTAAGGATAAAATAATAAAGATAAAATATAAGATATTCGGTGGGGTTGGATAAGTGAACTTAAACACCAGAAACGATTCAACACTAAAGAGTGTCACCGGTTTCTATTTGGTTAAGGTGGATTTATGGAATTGTAGAAGGGTTGAACGCCACACCAACGCAAGGTGATAAGTTCAAAAGAGAACGATAGACGCCACTAGCACGCTAGATAAGTCGATCGAAACTCGCATTTAATTTAGAGAGGAGAAAACTCACTCTTTGAACAAAGTTCATTCAAATGATCAAAGTCAAAAGTCATTTTACAATGAAAATGAACAACTATTTATAGTGTTCACTAGGTAGTGAATGGCCAAAACAAAGACTTAATGTCTAAGTAATTAATTAGGCTAGAAAATGCTAGAAAATTTTGGAAATAAAAACTAAATTGCTGGAGCTAAATTCAATGAATTTGAAGCTCAAGGGACGATTTCTAGAAGAGCAAATGCACTTAGAGAAATGGCGTGACTAGGTTCACCAATTGAGCTTAAATGAGCTCATTAAAATGTAATTCTTGGTGAAAAGAGACCAGCATTAAAGGTGAATGTGAACAGCCTTGAAGGTGTGAAAAGGAGTTGGAAAAAGTCTTTGGAAGTGTGAACAATGATCACCAAATGGTCCTTGGTGTGAACTCCAAATGTGAACGCATAGTTCTTTGTTTTGGGAAGTGCATCGGCCGACTTTTGGAGAATAAATTTAGTTGCTCTTCTTGGCTGAATAAACACCTTGAATTATCATAAAATGAGCCATATCCATGAATCCAACCATTCATGTATTCACCATTCATGTATACTCCCATACGTTGTATTGAACCATTCATGCACTTGGACTTTAATGCTCCTTCATGCATTCACCATCTTACAAGAAAAACATGAACTAAATTAAGTGCAAATGTATATTTGGCTGAACTAAATGGTATTAAGACAAATTAAATATAATCCAACCACCTAATTAAATTCGCTAACACAACATAATTATAACATGTAATAAGTCGACAAGTAATTAAGAGTCGTAACTAAATTAACTAATTAACTTAAATAATTAATTTATTCCAACAAATAAAATTAATTTAGCTAAAGAGCTAATAATGAGCTGAATTGAATTTAAACCAAGCTCAAACGAGTGAATTAAGCTCATGTGAGCTAAAATAAAATTCGGTGAGTGAACCAAGCTAAATGGAGCTTGAGGAGTGAATTCAAGTGAAATCAAGGCGTCCTTGGCGAGGTCGTATCATTCCCCTTGTTTTGAACGACTTGTCCTCAAGTCGAGCCGTTGGTTCACTCGATCATAGCTCTGCTTACTCATCTTTCCTCGATCAAACGGAATCGAACACAAATAAAACAAACCACCAAACTGTTTTGTTACATCTTCACTATACAAAGTCTCATCAAACGAAGGAATTATTTTAAATGAGTAATCACAAATCATCAATATCTTTCACCTTTTCAACAAACTTGTCATCAAGGAGAATCTTACCAAAAATTTTCAAGAGACATGTGGACATAATCAACTTAATCCGTTCATCGATCAAGCAAATAAACTCCTCACCACAACTTATTGAACACCAATTTTTATCACAAACAGATGAATGCACAGTAAAACCTTGCAATGGAAATTGAACGATTGGTTCTTCCAAAATCGCATCATCAACATCAAGCAAAACAGATGATTCATTTTTAAATAAAGCTGAACAGTTAAACACATCACAATTTAAATACCTTGCGACAACCAATTCTTCAACAAAAGTTTATTACCAACCGAATAGGGCGGAGAAATTTTAAAGTTCTCGTAAGTCATACCTTGTTTACCTCGAGGATGGAAAAGCAAGGATCATTTTACCTTTGTCGATCATCATAAATCTTCTCTCCTCGAAATGTAGTCTAATTGAATCTACGTGGTGAATTAACCTTAACGAAATGAAATACGAACTTCAAATACAACCACAAAATGGATTAAGGAATGAATTTAAATTGAAATCAAATTTTTCATACCTCGGTTCTTTATTCAACTCCCAATTATCAAAACAATAGAAATTGTTCACACAAAATTGATGAAGCTTGACTTTCCCATAAAACAAACCAAAATAGATTAGGGTTTAAAACTTGATTTTGAGTATTCATGCCAAAATGTAGCAAAATTTTCATTAAACCAAACACGTTAAACCAATGGGATTTTTGCATACACAGGGACAAACAGTTAAAACTTTTTACATTCATCAATTCATACTTGCACAAATTCATGGATTTTCCACAAAGCGTTAATTGGTGCACAAAATTGTCACAAATGAAAAATTTAATCGCCTTTCGTGAAAAACCGTCATCACATAAAATTAAATCTTTGGTTTGTTGATTGGAACAAAATCAACCACATTCAGGGAGTAGCAATTAATCAGACCAAAATAAGGAGAGCATTTAGAAATTAAGTCACTAAAAAGTATTTCAACAATTTTCCAACCTGGTGGTCGTGACTCGATCGTTAACATTTCCTCACCTCGCTTACCTTTGAACTCTTGGGGCACGTTTTCATCTTCAACCTTACCTATACTGACCATATGAAAATGTCTTTCATCGGAAAGGTAGTGAAGTTGAAAATTATCGTTTGATATCTCGGGCACCTGAAAAGAAGAAACAGAACAAGAACAAGTTTCATATGGATTAGTTGAAATGCTCCTCACTTTTTCTGGTTCGTTTATCTTTTTTTCTCTCGTTTCTTTTCTAATCTCAACTTCTTTTTCTCTTTTCATTTCCTCTCTCATTTTCAATTTTATTTTCGACCTCACTCTCTTTTGGATTTCTTTTCTTTTCAATCTTTTCTTCTTTTCTTTCGATTTCTCCTTCTCGCTTGCACTCTTGTTCAATCTCAATTTCTTTTTGAATTCTTTCTCTTCATTTTCTTTTCTCTCACTTTTTGATTTCTTGTTCCTTTTCTTTCATTTCTTTTTTCGTCTCTCGATTTCATTCCATATATGCTCATTTTCTCTCATCCACATTTCTTGTCTTTCTTTTCTTCTTATTTCTTTTTCTTTTTGCCTCGCTCTTTCATTATAGGATGGAGATGTTGCAAATGAATCAGCATAAAATGACTCTCGTTGGGTATAATTAGAACGACTTTCATACAAAAAATGATCACCTCTTCGAGATTGATTCTTGGCGGACAAATACCTTGGTGCATATGAAGGACTACTTGTGATTCCTAGTTCGTCACATTGAAAAGCTTCAAACTCAAAACTTGCTTTGCTTCGTCTTGAGTTCCTCGTTGAATAGAAATCCCGATAAGAATCTCTTAGCGAGTAGTCTTTGGACGCGTATTGCCGTGATGATCTCGACTCCATTTCTCGACTTGGTGGATTTTGTTTCCGTTGGGACTTTTCCTCCACTTGGTTCAAACGTCTTTTTAATGGGCTTAGTTCTTCCTCCAAAATTCGGCCCATCTCATTCACCAAGTATTGAAATTCATCGGTAGAGAATTCTTCTTGAGACATGATTTAATTACTAAAAAAATGATTAAAACAAAACAAAAATTAAATACCTCACCACAAAAATCTCACGTTTCACTCGCAAAGAAAATTGGATAGCACACCACTCGTGTTTACGCTCGTTTAATGGCTTTTGCTCGCTCTAATGTACTCACCACTCGTGCCTTTTTTCGCTCGTCTCACTCTCGTGAATTCGTATTTTGTTTCAAGAAGACTTATTGCGGCTTAGAGGGTCGGCTTCAAATGGGTGCAAAGGATAACGTTAAGGTGTATAGGGTAGGCTGAAACAAGAAAAATAAAAATCAAAGTATGTGTGGCGTTTTGGGGGGGGGGTAGAGGGAATGGTAGAATGAATGGATGCTCGGAAGCAACAAGAAATAATAACAAAATAAAACTCACAAGACTTTTCACTCTTTTTTTTTATACTTCGAATTTTTTTTGTTTTTTTCAATCAAAATTTTTTTTTCGATTTTTTTTTGAATTTCCTCTTCTTCTTCTTTTTTGATTTTTTTTCAATTACAATATGCTGAAATACAAAGGGAAGAGAAAAAAAATAAAATTACAACCTAAATTTTTTTTATTTTTCTTTCACGTTACGAACCTACTCCGAGCTTGATACGAACGTCGGCGCTCTTCGTTTTAGTAGCTCTGATACCAAATGATGCGATCCGGCCCGGGTTAATCGAGTCGTTTCACGTAGTTGCCCGATCGTCGACGAGGAGTTTCATACCAAAACGATGGTTTGTTTGTAATCGGCTAAAAATATGTAGTAAAGTGATGGATATAGGTTCACAAAGGGGTAAGTAGGATATGGATAGGTTTGACAACAAGGGAATGGAGAAAGATAGCTAATTTGTTTTTCTCGGTTTAAGGATAAAATAATAAAGATAAAATATAAGATATTCGGTGGGGATGGATAAGTGAACTTAAACACCAGAAACGATTCAACACTAAAGAGTGTCACCCGGTTTCTATTTGGTTAAGGTGGATTTGCGAAATTGTAGAAGGGTTGAACGCCACACCAACGCAAGGTGATAAGTTCAAAAGAGAACGATAGACGCCACTAGCACGCTAGATAAGTCGATCGAAACTCGTCATTAATTTAGAGAGGAGAAAACTCACTCTTTGAACAAAGTTCATTCAAATGATCAAAAGTCAAAAGTCCTTTTACAATGAAAATGAACAACTATTTATAGTGTTCACTAGGTAGTGAATGGCCAAAACAAAGACTTAATGTCTAAGTAATTAATTAGGCTAGAAAATACTAGAAAATTTTGGAAATAAAAACTAAATTGTCTGGAGCTAAATTCAATTTGAATTTGAAGCTCAAGGGCGATTTCTAGAAGAGCAAATGCACTTAGAGAAATGGCGGCAGACTAGGTTCAACCAATTGAGCTTAAATGAGCTCATTAAAATGTAATTCTTGGCTAAAAAGACCAGCATTAAAGGTGAACGTGAACAGCCTTGAAGGTGTGAAAAGGAGTTGGAAAAAGTCTTTGGAAGTGTGAACAATGATCACCAAATGGTCGTTGGTGTGAACTCCAAATGTGAACGATAGTCATTGTTTTGGGAAGTGCATCGGCCACTTTTGGAGAATAAATTTAGTTGCTCTTCTTGGCTGAATAAACACCTTGAATTATCATAAAATGAGCCATATCCATGAATCCAACCATTCATGTATTCACCATTCATGTATACTCCCATACGTTGTATTGAACCATTCATGCACTTGGACTTTAATGCTCCTTCATGCATTCACCATCCTACAAGAAAAACATGAACTAAATTAAGTGCAAATGTATATTTGGCTGAACTAAATGGTATTAAGACAAATTAAATATAATCCAACCACCTAATTAAATTCGCTAACACAACATAATTATAACATGTAATAAGTCGACAAGTAATTAAGAGTCAGAACTAAATTAACTAATTAACTTAAATAATTAATTTATTCCAACAAATAAAATTAATTTAGCTAAAGAGCTAATAATGAGCTGAATTGAATTTAAACCAAGCTCAAACGAGCTGAATTAAGCTCATGTGAGCTAAAATAAAATTCGGTGAGCTGAACCAAGCTAAATGGAGCTTGAGGAGCTGAAATCAAGGGCGTCCTTGGCCAGGGTCGTATCATATGTCACATGGCCTGGCTACATGGTTGTGTGACCCTTGTTTTAAAAAAAATTCATGTTTTTCCTAAAATTTATGTTTTGATTCATTTTGATCCGTGATTGTTTTTAAGTTTTTTAGGGCCTTCGAAAGTTTGATTTAAGGCCTATATAAGTATGTTTGCTATGTTTGGAATGAATTATTGGTAATTATACTTAAGTTGAATTATTTGTTCGGATTAAAAGTTAAAGGTTCTATATTGTGCAGTAACGCTCTATAACCCTAATCTAGCAATAGAGACAGGTTAGAGGTGTCACAAATCATACTTTTCATGAACTTTAGGTACACTTGGAATTTCCCTATGATGAGTTTTTCAACTCTGCTTGAGTACTTAGTGTACTCTCAAATAATTATTTAATAGAATTTTATTAAAAATAAAAGTAGCATATTATACTCAAATAAAAGATTTAGATCCCACAACTTATATTTTAGATCCAATTGTCACAATCCAATTACAAGATATTTCACTTGGATTTAAACTCAGTAGATGAATCTAACCCACCAAATAAGTATTTTAGTTAAAGATCCATCGGATATGGTTTATTACTCAAAGATTGTTTATTGAAATAAATCTCACTTACTACTTATCCTTAGACCAACACTTGGATTTGATGCCTTTGTTATCACCTACTACTTACCCTTAGATTAACACTTGAATCATAGCAAATAGGCAAGAATGAAGTGAAAGGAAAGAGAGGGAACATAGGAGCACTGTAACAACCCTATCCCGTATCTGTCGCTAGGATAGAGTTACGAAGCATTACCGAAAAATCATAACTTAAAACACTCAATTTTAAGTGTTCTATAAAACACATCATAGCCCAATCAAAAACAGGCATATTGTCTTTTTTAGAGCCCTAGAGGCCTTAGAATCACTTTAGGAATGATTCAAGACTAAATTGGAAACCTTTATAATTTCATGAAAAAAGATACAAAATTTTATATTGTAAGGGTCACAGACCGTGTAACTCACACGACTGAGACACACACCCGTGTCTCAAGCCATGTGGACATTCGAAGTAGGACACACAGTCCAGTCCCAGCCTGTGTTCATGCCTGTGTAACTTCTGACTTGGGTCACCCGGCCAAGGTACATGCCCGTGTGCCAGGTCGTGTAAGTCTCAAAATGCAACCTTTAAAATGTACAGGGGACACATGATCATGCCGCATGGCCGTGTGTCACACACAACTAAGACACATACCCCTGTGGACAAGAAATAGGCCAAATTCAAACCGTATCTTTCACCCATTAAAAGCATGCACTTACAAGCCATTTGCACTTTTAACCAAAGCATCAAAACATACCAAAACATGTATATTAAGACCAATTCAAATGACCAAATTCCATTAAACCAATATGCCATATAGGCAACTCAAATACAAAACATACAATTTATCTAAACATATACATGTACTTAACACATTTCATTCATCAAAACTCATCATAGATTGACCACATTTATACCATTACAAATAGTTCATATCTACCTCAAAGCATAACTCCACTTAAACTCATAAAAACATACCAATTATGGTCATTCCAAACATAGCTAAACATTTTCATATTTAAGCATACCATATTAGAATCATGCCATATCAAAATAACCTTACCATTTGGACCATTTCTCACATGTATCAAAACCATCTAAATAACACAAATCTATCCATTTCCAAATGATACTAACAACCAACATATAAGCAAAGCATATTTTAATAATGCACATCTGCTCAAAAACTTTCTAAAGCATATCATAACTTGGCCATGTTGAGGTCAATTCATCACCTATCACTTTTCCCATTCAAACATGCATTATCACATTGTCAAAACAACACACACCAACAAGGCATCAAAAGTAACAAGGTTACATCAATCAAATTGACATATACATGCCAAGTTCATCAATTTACGTAAACCACAAGTCCACCTATACATGCCATTATAACCTTGATTAAAATATATCAAAATCTAATGATATAATCTCTAGATAGTGTGATAGATCTCCGACGAGTCTCTAACCCAATTGAGCTTCCGATAATTTGTAAAGTAAAAGAAAATAAATACGTAAGTAATGAATGCTTAGTAAGCTCATATAAAATTTAAACATAACATTTCACTTCCATAATGAACTTTATAGGTAAATATAAACCTATACCCATGCTTCAAGATTTAACAACTATATAACATCAACTCACAAATGAGTAAGTCTATGAACATCATATGAATTTTTGTTCTTAACATAATACGACTTTATAAGACATTTTACACCATCATTAACCTTTTCGTAATACTATGAACTTCTTCCTTTACTTGCTTACCATTCCAACTTCTTACTTTCCATTTCATTTACTTAGCATTAACTTAGATAACATCATCAATTCACTAATTATTACATTCATTCATAAACTAGGTAAATTCATCCATAGCATACATAAGTTTCTCATATAAGTATATCATTCAACTCATCAATCTCTTTTCATCATATTACAATTCAACTATGAACTTACCATTTCATTACTTTTCCTCACCCGTTTCATATGCATAACACACAAGACATAAGCATAACATTAACCATGACTACAAGCTAGTGCATTTAAACATAGCTCTTTTGGAATCAACTACATAATAAACCATTTCATAAGAAATTACATACTTTAATCCTTACCATCCTTTCATGAACATAATAAAAATATTTCCATTTGAACACTTACCATTTCAATGCATAACTTTATAAGTAAACATAATACAATCCAACCAATAGCTTGGCACAAGCCTAAGCATCAACAACAACACGTGTTAGAGCATCAATTCATAAATCGCTTGAAATAACATAAGGTAAGTCATATACGTGAACAACATCATTTGAAATCATCAATTTCATTAACATAAACATACTTTCATTGAACCTTACATTTTTAATTCCTTTTCATAGATTCATGACATAAGTCATTTGAATATTTACCGTTCCTTCCCTTTTCATGCTAGTTGAACCGCATAGAATAATATCGAATACGTGGAAAGTTCACACAAAGTGTGATAAAGATATGGTCGAAACCATCCCTTTTCCTTTTCCTTTACATAGATGCTCACTCGAGCCATAAATGGGTTTGCTCACTCAAGCTGTTAGTCGGAACGTAGCTGCACGGTGCTCCTCAAACAAGCTGTCAAGTATTTGCAAAAAATGTCAAAACTCAACCATCGGTAGGAAATTTAGGACCAGCACCCAAAAATAGGGTAACCCTAATGACATGTCATTTGTATCGCAAATACTTCTAAGGTTCAAACAGGGCTCGATAGTCGTCGAAACGTAGTTGGATTTTCCATCGTTTCATTATATGATAAAATGTATAATAACCATAACATAATATATTGATTCATTTACATTAGAAAAACACATTAAACATTCAATTTAATCAACATTTAAGTGATTATAGTTCATACGAACTTACCTAGTTAAATTGCAGAAATGACAAATTTAGTATAGGGGCCTTTTGATAATTTTTCCATTCTCCTCGATTTTCCACTTGATCTTGATCTAAATTAATAATTTCATTCAATTTATTAATTTAGATAATAGAAAATTTTATTCTATGCAATTTAGTCATTTTTGACATTTTACAAAATTGCCCTAACATTTTCTTTTATTCAATTTAGTCCACGAGCCTAAAACATGCAAATTAACCATTTTTACTTAAATGTAAACTTAGTTGAATGTTCATATCTTCCAATACAGCCTATATTTATAAAAATTTCACATCAAATCCTTGTACTTTTATTATTTTAACAATTTAGTTCATAATCGATAAATTCATCAAAAATCACTTAACAAAATACTTTTAAATAACAACTAATATCTCAAATTCATCTTTTAACATGAAAAATCACTAGATTCATCAAGGGAAACATTTAATATCTTTAACAGTTTCAAAATCGAAGGTACGGGATACCTGGACCTAGTTGCAATGATCTAAAAACCATAAAAATTACGAGAAATGGGTTCAAAATGGACTTACATGCATCATCCAAAGCAAGGCCGAAGCTTCAAACTTCTCCCTTTCTATTTTCATGGCACATTTGGTGATGAAAAGCAAATGGGGAAGAAAAACATTACGTTTTCTTTATTTTTAACCTTTAATCTTTATTTTAATAATAAAACAACATATGAAGCATTATAATTAAAAGAAATTAAAGCATCCAACCGTCCCACTATCTTAAGGGTGGTTAATTTACTCAATAAGGCCATCCAATTATAACTCTTTAATTAATTAACACCTTTAAACTAATAGCGATTAACTTTTTCAACTATTATGATTTAGTCCTTTTGCTTAATTAACTACTGAACATCAAAATTTCTTAACAAAATTTAATACCATCTTAATTACACTCTATAAATATTTATAAAAAGTATTTATAGCTCGATTTATAGAAATGAGGTACCGATACCTCATTTTTTAAAACCACTTGACTTTAGGGCATTGCCACTTGAACTTAATTAATAATTTGTATCACATAAATTACAATAATAAAAACCTTTTTAAAACCATATTTGACTCGTAAATAATAATATTTATGAACTTACTCATCGAATTTGTGGCTCTAAAACTACTGAAAAATGAGCTATTACAAGCATAGATGGGGATCATGTTTCCCAACACAAGGCAAGTTTAACTCATAAAAGGGTAAGGGAATCAACTTATTTGAGGCAACTATGGGGGTGGACAACAAGCACCTAAGTCACATGAAAAATTGTAAAAAACATTAACTAGAAAAATGTGAATTTTAAGACTTAAACCTTGGACCCCTAGAATAGTTAAGAAGTCTCTAAACCACTAGACTACACATTCCCTAGTTCTCATTCTTTTGCACATTTTAATAAAAATATATGGGATGTGATAATGAAATTTTCTTCAAGGTTGGAGGAATTATCACACTGCGATTTCCCTAAGGACTCAGGTTAAAGGAGTATTGGGAGTTAATTGAGCAACGTAGAGAGTTGTCAGACTATACTAGGAAATTTTGGAAAGTTTTGTGTCTGTAATCCCCAAACCTAGGCAAGACGTTATGATCAAATTTCAGAAGCAACATTAATTTTTTTGAAAAACTATTTCTTATTAAAAATAATTATGTTTAAATCGTTTTTATGAAAACCTAGAATTAATTTCTAACTAATTTAATATTATTTTAAAACATTTAGTAAAACATGTTTATTTTGGAAAAATTCACTAATTAAATTGAATTATCATCTTAAAGAATTTAAATAGGAAATTTGCAACATCAATTTTGAACATTACTTATAAATGGTCTAGATGTAAGTCATTTACAACCTAGCTTTTAAAAATACTTAGAAAACTTTAAGTTTAAAATTTATTTAAGATTAGAGAAACCATTTAAGTTTTAAACACAATAATTAAAACATTTATAAGTTCACCGATTATGGATGCAAAGTTGTTATTATATCAAATTTATAAATAACCCAAAAATGGTTCAAAGTCCAATGTCGAAAAAAAAAGTAAACCTAAATAGATTATAATGTACTTTATTACAAATTGTATCTGAGACACTACTCCATATGTTGCATCCATGTCCTACGAACGTGTATTATTTGAAAAGTTTATGAAAACTAAGGGGTGAGGTAATAAGCTCGGTGTGAGTTTTATAACAAGCTAAACATCAATTATCACAAAAAGTATTCCAATATTATTATCACAAACATATTATTCAAATATAAAAACTTTTATGCACATGATAATGTCAATGCAAATTTTAGTAAAAACAATTATGCATAATTTGTAACGCCCCAAAATTTGGGCCTAAAAGTATTGGGCCTTGAGCAAGGGAATGATTAGGAAGATGAGCATAAAAGTTTACGTGAGCTAGGAAATTCACAAAAGAATGTTTGTTTTAATGGTTAAGGGTCCTGAGACTAGTTGGAAAAGTCCTGGGTTTAAACCTGGGCTTTAGCGAAAATTTTGGTTTTAGGTGGATAAAACCCTGGATGCTTGGATGTAGGCCTTTTAAAGTATTGTGTTAAAAAAATGACACAAGGAAGCATGTGGTCTAGTGGTTGTGGGGTCAATAAGGTTGCTAGGGAGCTTGGGTTCAAGTCTTGGCTCTTGCAATTTATTTTGGTTTTCTTTTAAAGGAATCTGAACTTTGGCTTTAGACCTTTTTATTAATTGAAGATAAAATGTGACATAAAAAGGAGCCTGTGGTGTAGTGGTACGGTGGCATGTTGTGTAATTGTGAGGTTTGAGGTTGATGCAATCGAGCCCCAAGAGCTATCAAGTGCAAACGATGTTTCCCTCGAGCTGCCTAAAGGACCTATTACCCGAGCTAGGGCTAAGAAGTTCAAAGACGCAATTTCAGCTTTGGTTGATCGAGTTTGGGGTGAATTCGTGGCTGTTCTACTTGAAAAATCATGGGCCAGCAAATTAAGCAATTCGTGCAATCTACTTCAAGTGCATTCAGCTCAATTTTAGCTCATTGAGCTCACTCGTAGCTCGATCAGCTCATTTTATGCTCATTCGCGTTTATTTTTAATTTTATTTTGCTGGAATATTTATTTAAGTTGTTAGTTAAATTAGTTAAGTTAATTAATTGAGTCTAATTACTGGTCAAACAATAATTAGATATTATTAAATATGTCCTAATTAGTTTAGGTGCTTTAAATATGTCCTAATTAGTTCAAGTGTTTTAAATATGTCCTAAACTAATATATGATTAAATGTGCGATTTTTACAAGTATTTGTCACGAATTTAATTTGTTTTATACATGATTAATTTGCTGTTTTAATTTGGTGCAGGAATTTACCTTGGACGGCAAAGGTGCATGCATCTTAGATTCATTGCATTTGGCCGATTCATGCATGGCAACCCCAATGAATGTTCAATGAATGTTCCATTTTTTACATCTACATGCAGCTCATTTTAAGTGTTCACATGAGGGACTATTCAATGATGATGTTCACACATTTGACTCTTCAAAACCGACTTTTCACACTTGGTGGCTGTCCATCAACCCTCTTCAATGCTCCTATCTTTTCAGCCAACAAGTGCCAACTGAAGGAGTTATTTAAAGGCCTGTCCGAATCTAGACATGGCCATTTGACTACCGGTGCATTCATCTCTACCAGGTTCATTTGCTTAGTGCTTAAGCTGCCCATTGGAGATCCCATTCAGCCGAATCTTTCTAGGGACTTAATTCTGGATCTTTCTTGATTTTTCTTAGCTATTAAGCATGACTATTCGGCTAGCTTATGCAACAAAGATAAATATTTGCTTGTTAATTTGTAAAAGGACTTTTGCCATTTTGAATATTGAATTAAGTATTTTTGAGGAATTCTTCTCTCAATTTCGTCCAAAGACTTAGTTGGCTTATCTACTAGTTAGTGGCGTCAACCTTTGTCCTTTGCAATCCGAACTTATCACTTTTAACCAAGTGTGGCGTTCGACTATACCGAGGTTCCTATCTTCGTTAGGTAGTGGGTCGAGGTCCTATTTACATCATTCTTAATCCACCTTAAAGACATATAAGAATCGGGTCAACTTGAACCCTTAAAGTTGGTTCACTCTTGTTTTTAAGCTTTCCATCCATTCTACCTTAAAATGAAACTCCAAACCTTTTAATAAACATTATCTTTCATTTTTAGCCGAAGTACCTTATATACCATTGCCATTTTAACCTTGATTGAACCATTATCATCTTTGTTGGACAAACATAACCTTTTGAATCAAGTCGAACGAAACTTCATCGTTAGAACGATCGGGCAACAAAAACGACTCGGAATCATCCACGAGGCCGGGCGTATCAGAGGTTCAAGTCTTAGGTTGCGTAATGGGGTATTAATTTTGCAGCTTGGTTCGACTAGTGGTTGTGTTGCAGTAAAATTCTGATAGATAAGAGGCTGGAGTGATATGTGGAGGATATCAGGGAGGATTTTTAGGAGTGGGTTGTGGAGAGAAAGGAGGAGTGAGTTGTAGAAGGATGTGCCGATTGGTATGTTGGTGTATGGAAAATTCGGCTATGAGACTTTCTCCTCTCATTTTGGTTCAATTTTTTGTCATTTTTCTTTTGGTCGGTTGCTCTAAATTCTTAAGTATCGAAAATAGTTTTATGTTCTCCATTTTTGGTTGTTGGAGTTTTGTTGAATTGACCATTTGGGGAAAACTGGTTAGTATTGCCGAATTTACTTGTCAATATTTGCCGAATCATCTTTCTTCTTCAATTCTTTCTACTTCTCTTTTTCTCAAGACTGAATAGTGCTTCTCCCCTTCCTCTCTAATTCCTCTCTTTGAAATCTACAAGCGATCTTGAAAAATCGGTAGGTATTCAAAAGTTCCCTCTCTTGTTCTCTATTACTGTTGTGTGAATCCGTTTCCTTCTATCTTTTCACTAAAAGCCAAATGTTTCTTTCCTTCATGTTCTTTGATGGCCAAATGGTGATCCCTTCCTCTTGATGTGGTGATCGATGGGTTAGGTGTTCCCAAGAAGTGCAGGGGTGCAAGGGTTACCAAGCTGTCGAGGTCCGTCCTTCTGTTAATCTATTAAGGTAATTTCGATACATTGTTTTTGGGTAGGCCGAATATTCTTTTGTTTTTGAGAGGATAGTATTCATGGATTTAATCCACATTCACAATTGATCCTTTCTAATAAGATTTGTTGTTAGGCAATAAATCTGCAAGAGACATACGATTATTCTTAGTCAGTGATCTAAAAGGAGTAGATCGCGTGGTACACAATCAAGGTTGGAGTGATTATTGTTTGGGTATTAAGTCCTTTGAACAATCATATATGAAAAACTGACTATATGTGGAATGAATATAGGTTAGGCGTTTGAGAAACTTGGAGTGGTAGCTTTAACAGGTGTGTACACACACCACTCCAATTGTAGATCGGCAAATGCCAAAATCCTGAAATGCCGAAAAGTCGAAAAGTCGAAAGTACGGCTACGGCTAACACACAAGCGCACGAACGTGCGTGTGGATAAGTTGATACAATGACAGAGGTCACCACGAGCGATCTCATGGTCTTAGGCCATTTTTGGGCCAAATGGACTGAAATGGGCTGAGTGGACCCAATGGGCCCGTGGGCCCTACGTGAGTAAAATTTTCTTGGATTGATAGGAAATAATGAGCCGGCCATGACGATCACATGGCCAAAGGCAGTTTTGGGCTTAGTGGGCCACACGAACATGGGGGTAAATTTATCGAAATACCCCCAAAGGGTAAAATGACCAAAATACCCCTATAGGATAAAATAACTGTTTTACCCCTAGGAGTGGAAATATGTGTATGATCGCTTTAGTCTATGATATATTATGTATGACTATTACTGAGTACGACATTCTGCATACACGTATGATTTATAACATGACATACTGATGCAACCTTAGCTCGGGAAATTACTACTGAATCCATTGAGCTGCTGATGCGATCCGGCCTCGGTGATGAGAGTCGAGTCGTAGATGTGCCCGATCGTGAATTGGAGTAATTTGAAAGCTTTACAAAATAGGCTAGAAGAAAAGGAATTATTTAGGCTCAAAAGAGTTTTGTTGGTTTAGGAAATGAAACATAAATCAATGGATGAAGTTGGGCTAAGTATTCAAAGCCGAACTAACACAATAGGAGTGTGTTAACCCGTAACTTAGGAGAATGCTTAGGTTGGTAGGGTGTTGATGGAAGGTTTATTAAGTGGATAGAAACTTCGACCCGCTATCAATGATGATAGGAACCTCAGTACGAATCGAACGCCACACTTTCGGTATTAAAGTGATAAGTTCGGATAGAAAGACGGGTTGACGCCACAAGGGTTACTTGATAAGTCAGACGAGTCTTTGGAGAACAATGAGAGTTGAAAACAAACTCACAAAGTAATCAGATTTCATATAAGTTTCAAAAGTATATTGTCCAAAACGAATACAAAGCAAACTATTTATAGCCAAAAACAAGGGCTAGTCGAATGGTCATTAGAGAACATGAATGGTCAATTCGGTTCACCTTTAATGTCTTGAAAGTTAAAGGAAAATTCGGGTAGCTTCTTGTGTATTGGGGACGTCAACAGCCAGCTTCTAGAGGCCTTGGAATTAGCTGGAAAGTAATGAGCTACATTGGGAGCTGAATGGGACAAGCTCAGTTCAGCCAAGAATTTGATGAGCTATTAAAATTTACTTTGATTAGTGAAAAGTGCAGGAAGCTTTAATGAGCGACTTTGGAGACTCCACCACCATGCAATGTGAAATTATGATTCACCCTTGCAATGCTCGAAAGGATGTTTTGAAACCAAGAGCCCACTTTGCACCTTTATGGCATTTGAGGAACACGAAAATGGCTCATGGGAAATAAAAACAGCAACTCTTCTTTAAACGATGTCCATGCATGGAAGGAGAATTGGCACTCCTTTATGGCCATCCCATGCATGCTAAAACAGGTTCTTTGCTTCTCTTTAAATTCGCCAACATGCTTAAGGCATTAAATGATCGTCTCTTGCATGCCAAACATCTCATTTAAAACATGTTTTCTTTGTTCATTAAATTCGCCACCACTTTAATGCATTCCAAAGATCTCATTGAATGGTCGTCCATTGCATGTGGAATACCCCTTAAATGCATGTCTCCTTTGCCATTTAAGTTAGCGAATTTAATTCTTGTAGACAACAATTTAATTCGGTCAACACATGTTAAAACACGCACATTAAAAGACATTTAGTCATCAATACCTATAACAATAAAATTAATTGGACATAAATTAAAGCCTCATTAAGTCATTAATAAGACATATTAATTTCTAGCACCACATTAGGACATATTTAAGACATGTTATGATTCAAACAACATAAATACACACATAATAAATTAATTTGAAACAAATTAAATGCGTGCCTTAACCTAGGACAAATTAATGTATACTAATTGAAAACATAATTAAATCAAGTATTAAATAAAGCAAATTTAATATATAGATTATTAGACCCAAATTAAATCATGTGCATGCTGAAATTAACAAACTAACTAATGAACTTAATTTATTCCAGCAACTATGTAAAAGTATAAGTTAAAATAAATTGAAGTTCAAACTTAATGAGCTGAAATTAGCTCGAATTGAGCTCCATTGAACTGAATCAAGCTTGATCAACTTCAAATAATTTACGATTGTCGATTGATGAATTGAACCAAGAAAGTTTTCGGGGCAGGGTCGTATCATTCCCCCTTCTTTAAAATGACTTTTCCTCAAGTCGAGCCATTGGTTCACTCGATCAACTTAGCTTTCCTCGGTCGAACGGGACAGATTGGAATTGGAACAACTAAAAGGAATAACCATGAGTTAGCAAAAATTGTTTCAGATAAATTTGTAATCCAAATGTAAGCAAAATAGAACAAGAAAATCCCATGCGAGTAGACAGATGCAAAGCAACAGGTTCACAATCATACAAACAAATTAATTTACTCGCTAATGCCTTGTCAATTATTCGAAACGAAAATGAACATGTTCTAAGGCAATCAAATGTCTCAAATCGTTCCCATAAATCATAACTAGCATGTGAATAACGAATCAAATCAACAAAACTATCTTTGGCACCACCTAAAGAGAACAACGATGTTTCAAAAAGTTCATGAGCCTTACCGTTAAAAGTAGTAAAACAAAGATCAGTTTTACCTTGTTTGGTCAATACAAACCTTCGCTCCTCGGGAATATATTGTAGTCGAAGATTTTCAATTTGACTCTCCATCTTTGGCGGTTGCGAGAACACATGAATCAAGCTCAATTTACATCCAAAATAGATAAAAAAATTCTTTCAATCGATCATGCATCCAAAGTCTTAGATGATCAAAACTTGCATATCTCAAATTATCAAACAGTCTTGATATGTCATTATTGCAAACAAGTGAACTCAATCGGTTCAAATGACAAGTAATCATACATGTTCGTACGCAATCAAACTCAACAGCATTTTCAACACGATCAATCTCAAAGATAGATTTATATGGGTTTTCATCTGGCGTAGTCAAAAAGTGCCAAAGACGATGGATTACAATTTCATTTGTTTGCAGATCAGCATTGCAATTTGTATTAACTTTATTCTTGCATTCATCGCTCAAAACATACATTTCATGGCTACTCAACAAAGAACAATCAATTGCATCAGTATACAAATATTTTTCAAAATTCGAAGCATTAGTCAAATTGTTTGCACTAAGTTTGGAATGCCCAAGTTTCCCACAAAACGAATCAACATAGCAAATTCCAGGTTTAAACTCACGAGTTTGACACTTATTCCATAGTGCAGTAAAAATTTCATTCTCACAAGGATGCCTATACAAAAGGATTTCGTATAAAAATTTAAAGGATTCACATTACCATGACAAATAAATAAATCAAACTGTCGATCACGTACGTCCAAAGTTTGCACAAGCTGAATTAATCCAATGCCATCAACAGATTTTTCATCGCGAAACACATCAAATAAACAACTCTTCATGCCTCCATTTAACATAAAATTATCAATGAAGAATAGTGAAAAACAATTATCCAAAGCAAAATAAGGAGGTCTTTTGAAAACTATGGCACCATAAACTTCCTCAACAACATCAAACAAAGAATGACAATTAGCTATGTCAAGACAAGAAACCTTTTCAAAGACTAAATCATCATCAATATTATCACAAACGTTCAAGTGAAATAATGGAGACTCACACGGCATAGATCCCTCACCTTTCTTACCTTTATGTGCCGGTGAACAAGGATCTTCTATGTTCTTACCTTTCTGAATCAACTTGAATCGCCTCTTATCAGGGAAGTATTGTAACTGAAAATCGTCGCACGAATGTTTAGAAATCTAGAAAGAAGAAATAGAACAAGAACAACTCACATGTGGGTTAGTTAAAACAATGCTCACTTTTTCTTGTTCTCTCTCATCTCTTTCACTATTTTCTTTTGCAAACTCTTTTTCTTTTCCACTCGATTTCTTTTCAGGCTCTCTTTCAATTTCTTTTTCCACTCTTTCTTTTTCTTCTTTTTCAATTTCTTTTTCAATCTCTTTTTGCTTTTCACTCTCTTTTGTTTTTGAAATCTCATTTTCATCTTTTTCTTTTTCATTTCTTTCATTTTCATTTTCTTTGTTCTTTTCTCGTTCAAAATCTTCTACAACCAATTTTTTCAATTTAATTTGGTCCTCGTGGACTTGTTCTGGTGTGAGTGGTGCTAAGGTGACTTTCCTTCCTTGATGCTTGAAGGAATACCTATTGGTACGACCTTCATGAGTGACCTTACGATCCGATTTCCATGGCCTTCCTAGTAATAGATGGCAAGTATGAATAGGCACAATGTCGCAAATAACTTCATCTTGGTATCTACCGATGGAGAAGGCGATGCGCACTTGTTGAGTGACTTTAAATTTACCTTCAACACCAAGTCCTTGCAATTGATAGGGTCGTGGATGTTTGGTAGTGACCAAGCCAAGTTTTTCCACCGTTCGGATACTGGCCACGTTTGATCAACTTCTACCATCAATAATGAGGCAACAAACTTTATCATGGACACGGCAACGCGTATGAAACATATCTTCACGATGTGGTTCATTTTCCAATCTTTGAAGGATTGAACTCATCTTGATGTCATGGGCTTCATCTTCGAAAGCCGGTTGCAAATCAGACTTAAAATATTCTTGGAACATGATTTAAGAAAATGTTAGAAATCCAAAGATAAAACAAACAGCAATTGAACCTCACCAATTCAAAATCCTCACCAATCTCTCGCAAAGTAAATTCACACAATTTGGCTTTTACTTCTCTCGAATGGTCTCACCAATCGCTCTTGCCTTTTACCACTCGATTTTCGCCTCTCGAAGTTCTCCGCAAACTAGATAGACGAATCAATACCGTTTAGGGTCGGCTTACAAAATTGATGTGGCTTTGGTGGGTAATGATGTCGGGATTAAAGGTAGGCTATCAAACAAAATAGAAAGGTTAAGTGTGGCTGGAAATGAATTTTTAGTACTTCGGCAGCAAACAATGCTTTACAAACTTAAAACGAATTTCAATCACTTTTTTTTTAATTTTGAAACTTTTTTTTCTTTTTTTTTTCGAATTTCCTCTTTTTTTTCAATACTGAATACAAAAGAAGACGAGAAAAAAAATTGAATACAAATTTTTTTGATTTTTTTTCAATTTTTTTTACAATACCGAAATGCCGATAACTTTGATTCTTACTCCGATTCAGCTAGCTCTGATACCAAATGATGCGATCCGGCCTCGGTGATGAGAGTCGAGTCGTAGCTGCCCGATCGTGAATTGGAGTAATTTGAAAGCTTTACAAAATAGGCTAGAAGAAAAGGAATTATTTAGGCTCAAAAGAGTTTTGTTGGTTTAGGAAATGAAACATAAATCAATGGATGAAGTTGGGCTAAGTATTCAAAGTCGAACTAACACAATAGGAGTGTGTTAACCCGTAACTTAGGAGAATGCTTAGGTTGGTAGGGTGTTGATGGAAGGTTTGTTAAGTGGATAGAAACTTCGACCCGCTATCAATGATGATAGGAACCTCAGTACGAATCGAACGCCACACTTTCGGTATTAAAGTGATAAGTTCGGATAGAAAGACGGGTTGACGCCACAAGGGTTACTTGATAAGTCAGACGAGTCTTTGGAGAACAATGAGAGTTGAAAACAAACTCACAAAGTAATCAGATTTCATATAAGTTTCAAAAGTATATTGTCTAACCTCAAAACGAATACAAAGCAAACTATTTATAGCCAAAAATAAGGGCTAGCCAATGGTCATTAGAGAACATGAATGGTCAATTCGGTTCACCTTAATGTCTTGAAAGTTAAAGGAAAATTCCGGTAGCTTCTTGTGTATTGGGGACGTCAATAGCCAGCTTCTAGAGGCCTTGGAATCAGCTGGAAAGTAATGAGCTACATTGGGAGCTGAATGGGACAAGCTAAGTTCGGCCAACAATTTGATGAGCTATTAAAATTTACTTTGATTAGCTGAAAAGTCTGGGAAGCTTTAATGAGAAGCTTTGGAGACTCCACCGGCCATGCAATGTGAAATTATGATTCACCCTTGCAATGCTCGAAAGGATGTTTTGAAACCAGCAGCCCACTTTGCACCTTTATGGCATTTGAGGAACACGAAAATGGCTCATGGGAAATAAAAAACAGCAACTCTTCTTTAAACGATGTCCATGCATGGAAGGAGAATTCGGTAGCTCCTTTATGGCCATCCCACGCATGCTAAAACAGGTTCTTTGCTTCACTTTAAATTCGGCCAGCATGCTTAAGGCATTAAATGATCGTCTCTTGCATGCCAAACATCTCATTTAAAACATGTTTTGCTGTTCATTAAATTCAGCCAGCCACTTTAATGCATTCCAGCATCTCATTGAATGGCCGTCCATTGTATGTGGAACACCCCCTTAAATGCATGTCTCCTTTGCCATTTAAGTTAGCCGAATTTAATTCTTGTAGACAACAATTTAATTCGGTCAACACATGTTAAAACTCGCACATTAAAAGACATTTAGTCATCGATACCTATAACAATAAAATTAATTTGGACATAAATTAAAGCCTCATTAAGTCATTAATAAGACATATTAATTTAAGGCACCACATTAGGACATATTTAAGACATGTTATGATTCAAACAACATAAATACACACATAATAAATTCGGCTGAAACAAATTAAATGCGTGCCTTAACCTAGGACAAATTAATGTATACTAATTGAAAACATAATTAAATCAAGTATTAAATAAAGCAAATTTAATATATAGATTATTAGACCCAAATTAAATCATGTGCATGCTGAAATTAACAAACTAACTAATGAACTTAATTTATTCCAGCAACTATGTAAAAGTATAAGTTAAAATAAATTGAATTTCAAACTTAATGAGCTGAAATTAGCTCGAATTGAGCTCCATTGAACTGAATCAAGCTCGATCAACTTCAAATAATTTGCGATTGTCGATTGATGAATTGAACCAAGAATGTTTTTGGGGCAGGGTCGTATCAGCTGCCACGAGGGCCAATAACTCGATCACGAGCTAAGAGATTTGAAATGCAATAGCAAGCTATGTGGAGCGAGCTTGGGAAGAGCAAGTGGTCGAGTTCGATAGTCATGCTTGAACTGCTCAAAAGCGTTACTTGCAATTTATTACAAGTGAATTTGTTTCTTTTAATTAACTTGTTTTAGTTTAATAAATGAGTAGTGATCAATTAATTTCACTTATCTTAAGTTTTAATAAATGAGTTAGTTATTAAACTTTATTAAATAAAGATGCTTCTTAATTGATCTAGTTCCTAGGATTATTTATTGATGCATAACTTAAGTTCTTTAAATTATGCTTCTTTAATTAAATTAGTTCTTTGGAATAATTATTGCATATAAGTGTTAGTTCATTTATTTAAGTAAGTTTAATGTTTGTTATGATTAATAAGTGTTTTATTTGTTTAATAAACTCATTTTAATGTGTTTATTGCAGGTGACTTTTAGCTTATAGTGGTTACAAATCAAGGTCATTACACATTTAATTAAGTGGTCGTTCAAGTTCTTTTGAGTTACAATTAAAGGGCTGTTATAAAGGGAGCTTAAAATCATTAAAGGAGTTGTTTTAAAGAGCATTTTATGCCCTTTAAAATTCGGCAAGAACTCTTCCACTTCCAAATTGCTTTTGAGTTTTCAAGAGAACTTAATCAAGCCTTTAAATGTCATTAAGGAGTGGTTAAGAGATGGTGTCTATTCAACTAGCCAAGGACAACTCAAGAGTCATTTTCTAAGCCATTAAAGACATTCAAATCAGCTGAATTAAAGTGATTTTATGGAAGGAGTTATTTCGTTCAAAGAATACGAAAAGACGTAAGTTTTTATGGTACATTAAGTGGACGTTTTTGACCATTTGGTTACCTTGTTTTAACATTATAAATAGATGTAATCAGCCATAGAGGGGGAAAAGCTTTTTGCTAAATATAGATGAAATATTTGAATTGTGAGCTATCCAATTCTCTTTGTTCTTTCGGAATTGATTTGACTTATCAAGCATAGCTTGTGGCGTCCATCTTTTCTTTGTTGCTGAACTTATGACCTTTGGTGTGGCGTTCAATATACCTTTGGTTCCTATCATAGTTGATAGTGGGTCAAGGTTCCTTTCCTGTTTCCTTTAACCGAAAAACACCTAAAGACCATTTTGAGATTCAGGTCAACAATTCATTATTGTTGGTTCATTTTCGGTCTTAGCCAATTAATTTGTTATTGTTTCCTCTTTATTTTGTTTATTACCTTTGTTTGAAGCCATTATCTCTATTTTGTTTCATTTTAAAACCGAAATGAATCCATCCTTACTCAATTCACGATTGGGCGACACATACGACTCAAAACATCACGAGACGAGTTCGTATCAAATTGGTATCAAAGCTAGCGAATTTGGAGTAAGAATCGACGTTGTCGGCATTTCGGTATAGTAGTTTCTCGAAAAAAAACTCAAAAAAATTCAAAAAAAATTCGAAAAAAAACTAGTTTCCTTTCAAACTTAAAAGATTGGATATCAAGTTGTGAAAAAAAAAATTTGAAAAAAAATTTGAAAAAAAAAATTGTGAAAAAAAAAAGAGAGCTAGTTTTGAAATTTAGTTTTTGTTTGCTGCCCAAATTTTAGTCATTATTACCTTCTACTATTTTGCCACACCCAACCTTTTCATTTCTTTGTTTCAAGCCTACCTTCCTTTGTCCTACAATAATCTTACCAAGCCCAAACATCAAGTTTGTAAGCCGACCCACAACAATTGCTTTTTAAGTTTAAATAATTCCTAAGAACTTAGAGAGGAGGAGTGAGTGGAAAGAGGCAACAGAGTGGTGAGTTTATTCGAGAGTATAAAAAGCCAAGTGAGTGAGAATTCTTTTAGAGTGGATAGTGAGATTCTTTGTTGTGAGTTCATTTAAAAAAATGTCACGATGTCCGGAAAGAAATCAAAATGTGGAAGGAGGGTTACGTCCCGTAAGAAATGTTGGAAGAGGAGTGCCAGATCTTACCCTTCAAGCAATTATGCGAGAGATGGAGCAATTATTTCGAGTCGAGACACGAGAACCACGTGAGAGGACTCTGGAAGGTGCAATACGAGAGCGAGAACGTCCAATCCAAGATCCTTATGAAGCAAGTGAACAAGAAAGTGATCATTCATCTGCCCGAAGTGTACGACGTCGAGGCCGTTAACGACAACGAGGTCCTAGAGATCGTGATCGACCCGATGACAATCTTAAGAATATCAAGATGACAATTCCACCATTCCAAGGTAAGAATGACCCTGAAGCTTATTTGGAGTGGGAAAAGAAGATTGAGCTTGTTTTTGATTGCCACAACTATTCAGAGAGTAAAAAGGTGAAACTCGCGGCAATTAAGTTTTCTGATTATGCCATAGTGTGGTGGGACCAGCTTGTAACAAGTCGACGATGAAATGGTGAAAGACCCATCTCTACTTGGGGAGAAATGAAATCAGTCATGCGGAAAAGATTTATTCCATCATACTACCATCGAGATCTTTATCAACGACTTCAAAACCTTACTCAAGGAAATAGAAGTGTTGAAGATTATTATAAGGAGATGGAGATAGCGATGATTCGAGCTGATATCGAGGAGGATCGAGAGGCAACCATGGCTAGGTTCCTTGCGGGTTTAAATTGTGACAACATGTTGAACTACAACACTATGTTGAAGTGATGGACATGGTTCACATGGCAATTAAGGTTGAAAAGCAACTTAAGCAAAAAGGAGTTAGTAGACCCTATGCCAATTCTTCAACCAACAAATGGAATCAAGGAGTCAACAAAACCCCAGTTAGAACAAAGGAGCCTACTGTAGTAGTTAAATCAAATCAACCCGTTGGAGAGACAAGTCGAAATAAAAATGAGCAAGCGCCAAATCACACGAGAGACATAAGATGTTTCAAGTGTCAAGGCCGTGGGCACATAGCTAGTCAATGTCCCAATCGACGTATTATGGTGATAAGAGCTGATAGAGAAGTTGAGTCAGAGGAAGAGGATGAAAATAAACCTGAAATGCCATTCGATGATGAAGTTTTGGAGTTACCCGTTGAAGGAGAAATTCTTGTGGTGAAGCGTAGCCTCAGCATTCAAAGTGTCAAACCGATCAACAAAGGAGAATATTTTTCACACTCGATGCCACATTCAAGGCAAGGTATGTAGTATGATCATTGATGGTGGTAGTTGTACTAATGTAGCTAGTATTATGTTGGTGGAAAAGCTAGGTTTGGCTACAACTAAACATCCAACTCCATACAAGTTGCAATGGCTAAATGATGGAGGTGAGTGAAAGTAACAAAACAAGTCGTGGTGGCATTTTCTATTGGAAAGTACCAAGATGAAGTGGTGTGCGATGTAGTTCCTATGCATGCGGGACATCTACTTTTGGGACGTCCATGGCAATTTGATAGGCGCGTGATCTATGATGGTTATACAAATCGCTATACATTCAAGCATCGAGGCTAGAATGTAACTTTAGCGCCATTGACTCCAAAGCAAGTGTACCAAGATCAATTGAAGTTGAAAGAAAAGATTGAAAAAGAGAGAGACAAGAAAAATGAAAAAAAGAAAGAAAAAATAGAAGGAGTGGAGGTAAAAGTACGAGAGGAACAAGAAAGTCAAAAAGAAATTGAGATTGGTAAAATGAGCGTATTTGCGAGAGAAAAGGAGATAAGAAAATCATTGTTGTTGCATCAACCCGTACTTGTACTTATGTACAAGGAATGCTTATTTGATGCTAACGAACTTGATAATTCTTTACCTTTGTCTATTGTTTCATTGATTCAGGAATTCAAAGACGTTTTCCCAGGAGATGTGCCAAGTGGATTGCCTCCTTTTGAGGTATTGAACATCAAATAGATTTTATTCCTGAGCTACAATTCCAATCGGCCACTTATCGAAGCAACCCGGAGGAAACTAAAGAGTTGCAACGACAAGTAGCGTAATTAATGGAAAAAGGCTATATACGGAGAGTTTAAGTCCATGTGCGGTTCCGTTCTATTGGTGCCTAAAAAGGTGGTTCATGGAGGATGTGCGTAGATTGTCGAGCTATCAACAAAATTACTGTCAAATACCGTCATCCCATTCCTAGACTTGATGATATGTTAGACGAGCTTAGTGGAGCAAAATTGTTCTCTAAGATTGATCTGAAAAGCGACTATCATCAAATTCGTATGCGGGAGGGGGATGAGTGGAAGACTGCATTTAAGACTAAATACGGTTTGTATGAGTGGTTAGTGATGCCTTTTGGCCTCACCAATGCACCGAGTACTTTCATGAGGTTGATGAACCACGTTTTGAGGTCTTTCATTGGTCGTTTTATGTAGTTTATTTTGACGATATTTTAATTTACAAATCATTAATCGAACATATTGAACATTTGCATGCTATTTTGAAGGTTTTACGAAAGGAAGTATTGTATGCAAACCTTAAGAAATGTAACTTTTGTACTGACAAAGTTGTTTTTCTAGGTTTTGTTGTAAGTGCGAATGGACTAGAGGTGGACCAAGAGAAGATTAAAGCAATACAAGAATAGCCACGACCGAATAACATCAGCCAAGTTAGAAGCTTTCATGGCCTTGCAAGCTTCTATAGGAGGTTTGTACCAAATTTTAGCACTCTTGCTGCCCCATTAACCGGTATTATCAAAAAAAATTCACCTTTTATTTGGTTTGATGAACAAGAATCTGCTTTTGTTAAAATCAAAGATTGTTTGACTAATGCTCCACTTTTATGCTTGCCGGATTTTAACAAAATTTTTGAGGTGGAATGTGATGCTTCTGGAATAGGAATAGGTGCGGTTTTAACGCAAGATGGGCGACCGGTGGCTTATTTTAGCGAGAAACTTAATGGAGCTACGCTCAATTATCCCACCTATGACAAAGAAATGTACGCATTGATACGTGCATTAGAAACATGGCAGCATTACCTTTGGCCTAAAGAGTTCGTTATACACACGGACCATGAGGATTTGAAGCATTTGAGAGGGCAAACTAAGCTTAACAAATGACATGCAAAATGGGTAGAATTCTTAGAATCCTTTCCATATGTGATTAAGTATAAGCAAGGTAAGGAAAATATCGTTATGGATGCTTTATCGCTAAGGTATGCTCTTCTAAATTATTTGGATGTCAAGTTACTTGGTTTTGCTTATTTAAAGGAATTATATGTTGATGATTCGATTTTGGAGAAGTTTACAAGTTATGTGTGCAAGGTGCGTATGATGTGTACTACCAACACGATGGATTCCTATTTCGAGAAAATAAGTTGTGCATACCCCAAGGATCAACTAGAAATTTGCTGGTTCATGAAGCACATAGTGGGGGTTTAATGGGACATTTTGGTATTGCCAAAAAGTTGGCCGTTCTTCAAGAACACTTTTATTGGCCAAAGATGAAATGAGATGTGGCTAAAGTGTGCAATCGTTGTATTGTTTGCAAGAGGGCGAAATCAAGGGTCCAGCCACTTGGACTCTATACTCCATTACCGATCCCAGAAATGCCATGGATGGATATTTCTATGGACTTTGTTTTAGGTCTTCCTAGAACAAAGAATGGCAAAGATTCTGTGTTTGTTGTAGTTGATCGGTTTTCAAAAATGGCTCATTTCATAGCATGTAAGAAAACTGATGATGCTTTAAATGTTGCCAATCTATTTTTTAGGGAGATTGTACGATTGCATGGCATTCCAAGAACCATTGTTTCGGATCGAGACACTAAATTTCTCAGCCACTTTTGGAGGACTTTATGGGGAAAAAATTGGAACTAAGCTATTATTTTCCACAACAAGTCATCCCCAAACTGATGGCCAAACGGAGGTTGTTAATAGAGTTCTGTCAACACTACTGCGGGCCATTATACGTAAGAATTTAAAGACTTGGGAGGAGTGTCTACCTCACATTGAATTTGCATACAATCGATCAAGACATTCACTACCAAGTTTTCACCATTTGAGGTAGTGTATGGATTTAATCCCTTAACTCCATTGGATTTATTGCCTTTACCTTCTGATAAATTGGTGCATGTAGATGGAAAGAAAAAGGCAGATTTTGTGAAACAATTACATCAACGAGTTAGGGATAATATTGAACGAAGAACAGAGCAATATGTTCATCAAGTTAACAAGGGCCGTAAACGAGTAATATTTGAACCTGGTGATTGGGTTTGGATTCACATGCGCAAGGAGAGATTTCCCGTTCAAAGGTATCCAAGCTTTTACCACGAGGAGATGGACCTTTTCAAGTCTTGGAGAGGATTAATGATAACGCTTATAAGTTAGATTTACCTGGTGAGTATGGGGTTAGTGCTACTTTTAATGTTGCTGATTTATCCCTTTTTGATGTAGGTGACGATTTGGGAGCAAATCGCCTCGAAGAGGGGAGGAATGATGCAACCTTAGCTCGGGAAATTACTACTGAATCCATTGAGCTGCCACGAGGGCCAATAACTCGATCACGAGCTAAGAGATTTCGAAATGCAATAGCAAGCTATGTGGAACGAGCTTGGGAAGAGCAAGTGGTCGAATTCGATAGTCATGCTTCGAACCGTTCAAAAAGCGTTACTTGCAATTTATTACAAGCTGAATTTGTTTCTTTTAATTAACTTGTTTTAGTTTAATAAATGAGTAGCTGAACAATTAATTTCACTTATCTTAAGTTTTAATAAATGAGTTAGTTATTAAACTTTATTAAATAAAGATGTTTCTTAATTGATCTAGTTCCTAGGATTATTTATTGATGCATAACTTAAGTTCTTTAAATTATGCTTCTTTAATTAAATTAGTTGCTGGAATAATTATTGCATATAAGTTTTAGTTCATTTATTTAAGTAAGTTTAATGTTTGTTATGATTAATAAGTGTTTTTATTTGTTTAATAAACTCATTTTAATGTGTTTATTGCAGGTGACTTTTTAGCTTATAGTGGTTACAAATCAAGGCTGTTACACATTTAATTAAGTGGCCGTTCAAGTTCTTTTGAGTTACAATTAAAGGTGATACGATCTCGGTTTAGTAGTTGAACCCGAGTCGTTTAGTTCCCGATCGTAAACGAAGAAGTAGTTAGACGAGAAGAAGTTAGAAAATATTTGTGTTCAAAGAAGTAAGATAAGTTCGTGCAAAGTTGGATGTGGATTTGGTTTAAGTCGAAATGGTATGAATAGAATGGACGAGTTCGGTTTAGGATAATTAAGAAATGGTCTTTGGTTTTGGGTACGTTTTGGTATTTGGGAATTGGTATGAAACGGTAAGGGATTTGAAACGAAATGGTAATGGATTTGGTACGAAAATGGAAATGGTTCAAAAAGGACCTTGACCCAATACTTAGAAAAGTATGAACCAAAGGTATCAAAGGTGAATGCCACACTCGGGTTTAGGAAGTGATAAGTTTAGAAAAGACTCGGAAAGACGCCACTAAAATCTTAGATAAGTCTTACGGGTCTCGAACGAAATTTGAGAGAAAATGCCTCACAAATTTGGCAGCAATTCGATAATTAAAATGTCAAAAAGTCCTTTACAAAATGAAATTTCAGCTATTTATAATCAGCAACTAAGTTAGCCGAAGAGTCACATACATTTTCTTAAAAATTAAGCTAATGAATTCTTCAATGGCTTGGCTAGGTTCGGCTGAACTTGGAAAGCTTCTAGAATTCACATTGAACCTTGGACAACTTGAATGGTGCATGGATGAGCTAGATTCGGTCAATGTGCATAAATAAGCTCATTTAATTTGTAGCTTTTCTTTGAAAAGTGACCAGCAATTAAAAGGGACTTGAATGGCCAAATGAAGTGTGAACACTCAGTTTCAAAGAGTCATTGTGTGTGAACATTCCAAACTGAAAAGCCAAGAGTGTGAACTTCATGTGTGAACGGCAATATGTTGGTTCTTGAATCATTTAAAATCAATGAACATTCCTCATGCATGTAACGCCACATTCATTGAACCTATGATGCATGCACCTAGCTTAAATGCTTCCATCCATATTCGCCAACCTACACAACATGAACAAATGAATTTAGTTGATCATTATTCAATTGAATCATATTAAAACGAAATTTAGACAACATTAATCCAAATAATTAAAACAAAACTCAATTAATTAAACTAAGTCTAATTAATTCGGTTTGGACAAGACACATTAAAAACATGTATTAAGACTTATATATAAGTCAGAGGAAATTAATTTGACTTAATAACATGTAGGAAAAACACAATTAATCATGCATAATTAATTCACCAGATGTGAGACAAATTAAATAGCAAAATTATTTGAGCTGAATTTGCAAGTTTTGAGCTAAATTGAGCTCATTGAGCTTGAAAGGAGCTGAAACTAGCTAAATGAAGCTCCACAAAATAAGATTAAGCTACGCCCGACTTGCAAACACAACGAGCCTCGCTTGTAGGTCAAGCAATGGTTGCTCCCAAGGGCGGTCGATCATCCCTCCTCTTTAGAGCGATTTGTCCCCAAATCGGGCCACTTGCTCGCAAAGAAACTTTCATTAACAAAGACCCCTTGGTTGTTGAATTAGACAAACTTATGCCCAGCAACCTGAAATTCATGAATAGATTGAAAATAACACCGATTAGTTACTTGCCCTCCCTCTTTAGGGCAAAGCCACTTCAAGGTGTCACCTACACAATAAAGAAAATTATGAATGACACGATGAACTAAAAACTTGCGAACTCTTTCCAAATTTTCAATCACAAATAGAGCAAAAGAACTATTGCCAAATTCAAAAACATAGATAAGCCTTACCTTTCCACATTGATTTTCCAAATTCATCAAGGAACTAGACATGGGAAATAATTCTACGAATATGAACAGTTCATTCAAATAATCACATATCCCACAACACACTCTATCAAATGGATTCGAAGACTCATGAATCAAACAATTAAATCGATTTGTCAAATCTTCACCATGGAAAATCCCATCCAATGGACGAATGGATTTTAACGAATAACCACAAATCAACAAAAAGTCTTTTAAACAAATATGTGAAAAAAATATTAATCGGCCAAAAGAAACAAGATCACTTAGTCGAATCAAGTTTTGCAAATTTAAACTTAGTAGTGGCCAATAATCTTCCACTTCTTCATCAAACTTGTCATATTCACGAATGTCATCACCTTTTGAACAAGATAGAGATGTTTTTAGTCCTTCAGAAACCAAACCTTGTCTATCCTTGAGATTATGGATTTGAGGATCAGTTTTACCGTATTCTCGCAATATGAACCTTCTCTCCTCAAGAATATAATGTAATCGTAATTCCTTGCTTGGTTTAACCTGAAAATATGAAGAGACATGAAGACAATGATTAATCAAAACATTTTTCTTTCTCTCACTCAAATTTTTTTTACTTTCTTTTTCTTTGATCTTGTTTTTCTCACAATCTCGATTCTTTTCTTTTGAATCATTTGTCTTTTCTTTTTCACTCTCTCTCAATTTCTTTTTTTGTTCTTTCAAATCCACCAAGGATTGCTTTATGCGTTGTTGATCATCCATCACTTGTTGTGGAGACAATGGGGCCAAAGTGACGTTTTTGCCTTTGTCCTTGAACGAGTATTGGTTAGAAAACCCATCGTGCTTGACTCGCCGATCAAACTGCCACGGCCTCCCAAGTAGTAAGTGGCCCGCATGCATAGGTACAACGTCGCACAAAATCTCGTCTTGGTATTTTCCAATTGAAAAGGGAATCATTGCTTGTTGGGTTACCTTAAGTTCGACTCCTTCATTGAGCCATTGTAACTTGTAAGGACTCGGGTGCTTGAGGGTCGGAATAGACAACTTCTCGATCATAAGTGTGCTTGCAACATTTGTGCAACTCCCGCCATCGATTACAACGCTACAAACCTTTCCATGAACATAACATCGGGTATGAAACAAATTCTCGCGTTGCGGTTCACCTATAGAGCTTTGCGCACTAAGACTTCTTTTTACAACGAGCATTTCGCCTTCAACAAAAACTCTACTTCTTCTTCATTTTGGATGGATGTTGAACTTCTTCTTCGTTTTTGTCTACTTCATCCTCCGATTCAATCTCACCATTGGGAAGCATGATCATTGTGTTACGATTTGGGCATTGGCTTGCGATGTGCCCTCTCCCTTGGCATTTAAAACACTTAATATCACGTGTTCGGGATTGAGTATTTTCAATGGCCTTACCTTTGCTAGATTCGGCCATAGACTTGTTGGACTTCATGGGCACCGCAGTTTCTTTTGATTGATTCGTTGAAACATTCTTACTTGTCCCTTGGTTCCATTTGGATGCATTCGAAGAGGAATAACCTCGTACGGCTCCTTTCCTCTTGAGTTGCTTTTCGACTTTGATCGCCATTGAACCATATCGACAATCTCCACGTAGTGTTGCAACTCAACTATGTTGGCTATTTCACGGTTAAGTCCGGCTAAGAAACGAGCCATAGTTGCCTCTCGATCTTCCTCCACATCCGTCAATCATGGCAACTTCCATCTCCTTGAAGTAATCCTCCACGCTTCGTCCCTTGTGTAAGATTTTGAATTTTTGGTACAACTCCGGTGGTAGTACGAAGGATAAAACGTCGTCGCATTCTGACCTTCATCTCGGACCATGTTTGGATAGGACGCCGCCATTTCACCTTCGACTAGTTGTAAGTTGGTCCCACCACACCATTCGTAGTCCAAAATTCGATAGCGACCAACTTAACTTTCTTGGTCTCGAATAGTTATGGCATTCAAATATAAGCTCGATCTTTTCTCCCACTTGAGATAAGCTTCGGGATCCGATCGGCCTTGGAATGAAGGGATTGACAACTTAATGCTTTTCAAGTCATCATCGAACCTCTCTCGATTTTGTTGTCCTCGATTGCATATGCCTCTTCGTTGGACATTCGCATTGGACCCTCGATCACTTTCGTGTTCATTCGACTCAGAAGATTCATCATCGACATCAGATTACCGTCCTCGATTTCTCGGAGGGCTTAAGGGAGTTCTCCTTCGTTGGGCTCTTCCTTCCACACGATCAAGTCTATCTTGAATCGGTTCTAACTTTTGATCGAACAATCGTTCCACCTCACGTAGCAATGCTTGCAAATTCAAGTCCGGCACATTCCGAACCGGTTGCCTTTCCGCCATGTTTATTGTAGGGCTTCTTGATATATGAAATTATAACCTCACAACAAAAACTCACAAGTCACTCAAAAAGAAAATAATTCGGCACTCCACTCGTGTTTACACTCTTTAATGGCTTTTTTCTTCTCTCTAATACTCTCACAACACTCGGGCCTTTTTCCACTCAATTTCCTCTCGTGATTTCGTAAGCGACTCGTCGTGACCTTATCGTAGTTCAATGGGTCGGCTTCAAATGGCTTTACAAGGGTTTGATGTTAGGTTACGGGTAGGCTAAAAGAAACAAGAAAGGCTTTAGGCTAAGTGTGGCTTAGAAGATGAATAGAAGAGAATGCCAAACTTACAAACTCGAAACACTTTTTTTTTAGTAGCGTGAAATTTCACTAAGGGGGATATAAAAGAGTGTAGAATGCGATTTTGGAAAAATTTCTATTGAAGTGTCTCCAGACTCTTTTTTTTACGGATATTTCACGTTCTTTTCGTCCGCACCTAAACCGTATATAATTTTTTTTCTTTCAAGTTTTTTTTCTTTCGAATTTTCTTTTTTTTTCTGAACTTTTTTTACGTACCTATTTCAAAATGTCTTGAGTGCTCGTACTTCTCATTTTAACCAGCTCTGATACCAAATGATACGATCTCGGTTTAGTAGTTGAACCTGAGTCGTTTAGTTCTCAATCGTAAACGAAGAAGTAGATTAGACGAGAAGAAGTTAGAAAATATTTGTGTTCAAAGAAGTAAGATAAGTTCGTGCAAAGTTGGATGTGGATTTGGTTTAAGTCGAAATGGTATGAATAGAATGGACGAGTTCGGTTTAGGATAATTAAGAAATGGTCTTTGGTTTTGGGTACGTTTTGGTATTTGGGAATTGGTATGAAACGGTAAGGGATTTGAAACGAAATGGTAATGGATTTGGTACAAAAATGGAAATGGTTCAAAAAGGACCTTGACCCAATACTTAGAAAAGTATGAACCAAAGGTATCAAAGGTGAATGCCACACTCGGGTTTAGGGAGTGATAAGTTCAGAAAAGACTCGGAAAGACGCCACTAAAATCTTAGATAAGTCTTACGGGTCTCGAACGAAATTTGAGAGAAAATGCCTCACAAATTTGGCAGCAATTCGATAATTAAAATGTCAAAAAGTCCTTTACAAAATGAAATTTCAGCTATTTATAATCAAGAACTAAGTTAGTCAAGAGTCACATACATTTTCTTAAAAATTAAGCTAATGAATTCTTCAATGGCTTGGCTAGGTTCGGCTGAACTTGGAAAGCTTCTAGAATTCACATTGAACCTTGGACAACTTGAATGGTGCATGGATGAGCTAGATTCGGTCAATGTGCATAAATAAGCTCATTTAATTTGTAGCTTTTCTTTGAAAAGTGACCAAGAATTAAAAGGGACTTGAATGGCCAAATGAAGTGTGAACACTCGGTTTCAAAGAGTCCTTGTGTGTGAACATTCCAAACCGAAAAGCCAAGAGTGTGAACTTCATGTGTGAACGGTAATATGCTGTGATACGGCCACGCCTCAAGTCCTACCTAGCTCAAACAAGGAGCCGTTGGAGTTGACCCAAGGTCCCATCACCCGATCACGAACTAAACAATTCAAGGAGGCTATTTCGGCTTTAGTTGACAAAGTTTGGGGCGAGATCTTGGTTGGTCACATCGAGGAAGCTTGGACCAACTCGAAAAGCAATCCGTGCACTTTAATACGAGCTGAATTAACTTCCATTTCAGCTCAATAAGCTCAATTAGCTCAACTTCGCTTCAAACCTTTTCAATTCAAATTAATATCAACTAGACATTAATTTAATAGTGAATATTTATTTAAGTCGATTTAATTAGTTTATTACACTTATTAATATGTTTGTTGCATGTTTTTAATATGTCAAGTTTTATTACATGATTTTAAGTTGCTTTAAAGTCATCGAATTTAATGAGTGATTTTAGTGATATAGTTGACCAATTAATGTTTCATGGTTTTAATATTAATTTTGTTCACTAAATATCATACTAATTTTAGTTCTTCTTATTTATATAGGTTGGTAGAATGTGTGGGATCATTTAACATGGTTAGTCAATTTGAAGATTCATTTTAGCAAGGTGCATGCATGTTAGATACATTGCACCGGAGATACATGCATCAAATTGGTGAGCTGAATTCAACATTCCTAGGTGACTATTCGCCAAGGGAGCTAATGTTTCCAACTCCAAAGCGCCCATTAATTCCTTTCACATTTGTTTGGATGCATCTTTGCTTTTCGGTTCCATGTGTTCACACTCCATGACTCTTCAACGTTGTGCTTTCACACTTGAATTGGTGCTCATTATCCTCTTAATTATCGGTCACCTTTCACCAAAAGTTACAACATAAATGAGCTAATTTATGCCCATTGGCGAACCTAGCTATCCATGCATCATCCAAGTTTTTCTAAGTCCAATGCTTCATCTAGAAGGTGTCTAATGGAGCTCCATGTTCAAATTTAATCTAGCTAGTTCATTTAAGTGATTCATTTGCTTAATTTTTAAGGAATGTAAGTGACCATTCGGCTAGCTTAGGTGTTGCTTATAAATAGCTGAAATTTTACTTTGTAAAGGACTTTTTGACATTTTAAGTAGCGAATTGCTGCCAAAATTGTGAGGCATTTTCTCTCAAATTTCGTTCGAGACCCGTAAGACTTATCTAGCTTCTAGTGGCATCTTTCCGAGTCTTTCTTTCGAACTTATCACTCCCCAACCCAAGTGTGGCGTTCACCTTTGATACCTTTGGTTCATACTTTACTAAGTATTGGGTCAAGGTCCTTATCCACCATTTCCAACTCAATTTGGTCCTATAAGTTTCGGGTCAACACTCTTCTTTAGTGTTGGTTCACTCTTGACCTTTTTGAACCATTACCAATTCGTACCAAATTCCATACCATTTCGTACCAATTCCTAAATACCAAATCGTACCTAAACCAAATACCATTTCTTGAATTATTCCTAAACCGAACTCGACCAACCTAATCATACCATTTGGACTTAAACCAAATTCCACAACCTACTTTGAACGAACCTACCTTACCTCTTTGAACTTAATTACATTTTCTCTTCTTCTTTTCTAATACACTTCTACGTTTACGATCGGGAACTAAACGACTCAGGTTCAACTACTAAATCGAGGTCGTATCATTTGGTATCAGAGCTGGTTAAAACGAGAAGTACGAGCACTCGAAGACATTTTGAAATAGGTACGTAAAAAAAAGTTCAAAAAAATTTCAAAAGAAAAAAAAATTGAAAGAAAAAAATTGCATATGGTCTAGGTGCGGACGAAAAGAACGTGAAAGATCCGTAAAAATTAAAAAAAAAGTCTGGAGACACTTCAATAGAAATTTTTTTAAAATCACATTCTACACTCTTTTATATCCCTCTTAGTGAAATTTCACGCTACTGAAAAAAAAATTCGATATATAAAAAAAAAGTGTTTCGAGTTTGTAAGTTTGCCATTCTCTTCTATTCATCTTCTTCTCTTCATCTTCTAAGCCACACTTAGCCTAAAGCCTTTCTTGTTTCTTTTAGCCTACCCGTAACCTAACATCAAACCCTTGTAAAGCCATTTGAAGCTGACCCATTGAACTACGATAAGGTCACGACGAGTTGCTTACGAAATCACGAGAGGAAATTGAGTGGAAAAAGGCGTGAGAGTTACATCAAAAGAAAAAGCCAAAAAAATTGAGTGAAACACGAGTGGAGTGTTATTCTTTCTTTTCGAGAGATTCGTGAGGTTTTGTTGTGAGGTTTTTTTATTTTCATGTCTCAAAGTCCTGAACGAAATATGGCGGAAGGAGGTGGAAGGCAACCAATCCGAAACATTGCGCCTGGAGGAGGTGGAGTGCCGGATTTGGCTCAACAAGCCTTGTTACGAAATCCAACGCATGATCCGAGGTGAGTTAGAATCATTAACGAACGATTGGATCGAGTTGAATTGGGGTATCAACGAGAGCGTACACCCCAAGGGCCGCAAAGAAGGCGAGACCAATTGGAAATCAATCAAGACGACCTATATGATCCGAATGAAGCCGAAAGTGATCAAGGATCAAACATAAGTGAAGGACGAAGAGGTCAAAGGAACCGAGGTAATCGGAATCAAAGACGCATGGATGACGACTTAAGAAACATTAAACTATCCATTCCATCCTTTCAAGGAAAATCTGATCCGGAAGCCTACTTGGAATGGGAGAAGAAGATCGAATTAGTTTTTGATTGTCATAATTATTCCGAGATCAAAAAGGTGAAGTTGGCAGCCATAGAATTCTCCGATTACGCTATGATATGGTGGGATCAACTCACTACGAGCCGAAGAAGGAATGGGGAACGGCCAATATCCACTTGGGCCGAGATGAAGGCCGTGATGAGACGACGTTTCATTCCCTCCTACTACCATCGGGAACTCTATCAAAAGCTTCAAAATCTCACTCAAGGTTCAAAGAGTGTTGAGGATTATTTCAAAGAGATGGAGATCGCAATGATCCGAGCCGATGTCCAAGAAGATCGCGAAGCAACGATGGCACGATTCCTTGCTGGTCTCAACCGAGATATCGCTAACATTGTGGAACTCCACCATTATGTTGAGATAGTGGACATGGTACACATGGCCATTAAGGTGGAGAAGCAACTCAAGCGAAAGAGTACCACTCGAAGTTTTCCTACTCCAAGCACAACTAGATGGGGGCAAAGTTCGAGTAAAACTAATCCACCAAGCCGTGCCAAAGAGCCAATGTTGCCTACCAAAGCAAACAAACCTATGGGGGATACGAGCAAAGGTAAGGCAACCGATTCATTTGCTAATTGTTCAAGAGATATTAAGTGTTTTAAGTGCCTTGGAAGGGGCCATATTGCAAGTCAATGTCCCAACCGCAACGTCATGGTGGTTCGTGCAAATGGAGAAATCGAATCGGAGGAGGAAGAACTTGAAGACGAGCCCGAAATCGTTTCTGACAACGATGAAGAAGTTGAACACGCTCTTGATGGAGACCTCCTCGTTGTTAAAAGAAGTCTAAGCATCCAAAGCATCGACGATGAACAACAACGAGAGAACATCTTCCATACTTGTTGTCAAGTACAAGGAAAGCCATGTAGCGTCATCATCGATGGAGGAAGTTGTACGAACGTGGCGAGCACTCTCATGGTGGAAAAATTAAATCTAACGACCACCAAGCATCCAACCCCGTACAAACTTCAATGGCTCAACGATGGAGGAGAGTTAAAAGTGACAAAGCAAGTTCTAGTCTCCTTTTCCATTGGGAAATATTCCGATGAAGTGCTATGCGATGTTGTTCCAATGTACGCGGGTCACTTGTTATTGGGCCGTCCATGGCAATTCGATCGTCGAGTCATGCACGGTGGTTACTCAAATCAATATTCTTTCAAACATCTGGGCAGAAATGTAACCTTAGCCCCATTGACGCCAAAGCAAGTTTACGAGGATCAATTAAAGCTGAAAAATTCCGTAGATCAAATGAGAGAAAAAGAAAAGAGCGAAAATACAAAAGAAAAGAAAAATGAAAAAAAGAAAGAAAATTCAAAAAAGAGAATGAAAAAAATGAGAAAAGCAAAAGATGAAAAGAAAAGTGATTGAAAATTGAATGTCTTTGCAAAAGCAAGTGATGTTCGAAAGCGTTTTGGCAAGACAACCGATCCTTGTACTTATGTATAAGGAAAATTTGTTTAATACTAGCGACTTATCGGAGATCCCCCTTCTTCTGTTTTGTCTCTCTTGCAGGATTTCAAAGACGTTTTTCCGGATGAAGTGCCAAGTGGCTTGCCACCACTTCGTGGGATCGAGCACCAAATTGATTTTGTGCCTAGAGCCGTTATTCCAAACCGACCAGCATACCGAACCAATCCTGAAGAGACCAAAGAGCTTCAACGTCAAGTTAACGAACTCATGGAAAAGGGCTACATTCGAGAAAGCCTTAGTCCATGTGCCGTACCGGTTTTGTTGGTGCCTAAATAGGCATCCCATACCGCGCTTGGATGACATGCTCGATGAGTTAAGTGGTGTAAAGTTGTTCTTGAAAATTGATCTCAAAAGCGGATACCACCAGATTCGTATGCGAGAAGGTGACGAGTGGAAAACCGCTTTTAAAACGAAACATGGTTTGTATGAATGGTTGGTAATGCCATTCGGCTTAACCAACGCCCCTAGCACTTTTATGAGACTTATGAACTATGTTTTACTTAAATTTCATTGGTAAGTTTTATGTTGTATATTTCGATGATATCCTCATTTATAGCAAATCGATGGATGAGCATGTAATTCATTTGCGAGCTGTTTTAGAAGTACTTAGAAAAGAGACTTTGTATGCTAATCTTAAAAAGTGTACATTTTGTTCTGACAAAGTTATCTTTTTAGGTTTCGTGGTTAGCTCGGAGGGCCTCGAAGTAGATAGCGAAAAGATTAAGGCGATTCAAGAATGGCCGAGACCGACGAGCATAAGCCAAGTGCGAAGCTTCCATGGCGATTTGTACCTAACTTTAGCACGTTGGCCGCACCGTTGACAAGCACTATCAAGAAGAATTCGACTTTTCATTAGGGCGAAGAACAAGAAAATTCTTTTAATCTTATTAAAAATTGTCTTACTAAAGCTCCATTATTAGCATTGCCTGATTTTTCTAAGACATTTGAAATTGAGTGTGATGCCTCAGGTGTTGGAATAGGTGCCATGTTGACTCAAGACGGGAGACCGATCGCTTACTTTAGTGAAAAGTTGAATGGTTCTGTGCGAAACTACCCCGTTTATGACAAGGAGATGTATGCACTTATCCGCGCTCTCGAGACTTGGCAACATTATTTGTGGCCAAAGGAGTTCGTGATCCATTCGGATCATGAAACGTTAAAGCACATTAAAGGACAACACAAATTAAACAAACGTCATGCTAAGTGGGTGGAGTATTTGGAGTCATTTCCCTATGTCATTAAATATAAAAAGGGTAAGGAAAATATCGTAGCTGACGCCCTTTCAAGAAGGTATACCCTTTTGTCGTATTTGGATTCTAAACTGCTTGGTTTTGCATTGTTAAAAGATTTATACTGTTGATGATGATTTTGGAGAAATGTTTGTTGCTTGTGAAAGTGTTGCTATTGATAAGTTTTATAGGAGCGATGGATTTCATTTTAGAGAAGGAAAATTATGTGTGCCGCGGAGTTCCGTACGAGACCTATTAGTACATGAGGCGCATAGCGGAGGCCTTATGGGCCATTTCGGCGTTGGAAAAACATTAGCAACCCTCCAAGAGCATTTTTATTGGCCGAAAATGAAAAGGGACGTCGAACGAGTGTGTGCACGATGTGTGACGTGCAAGAAGGCCAAATCCAAGATTAAGCCGCACGGGTTGTATACGCCACTCCCTATACCCGATGCACCTTGGGAGGACATCTCTATGGATTTTGTCCTTGGATTGCCTAGGACTAAGACAGGGAAGGACTCTATTTTTTTTGTTGTTGATCGTTTCTCAAAAATGTCTCATTTTATTTCTTGTTCAAAAACTGATGATGCCATTCACATTGCTAATCTTTTCTTTAAGGAAATTGTTCGTTTGCATGGCATCCCGAGGACGATTGTTTCGATCGAGATGCGAAGTTTTGAGCCATTTTGAGATCGCTTTGGGGAAAGCTCGGAACTAAGTTGTTGTTTTCAACCACTTGCCACCCCCAAACAGTGGACAAGCGGAAGTGGTCAACCGAGTGCTATCAACTTTGTTACGAGCCATCATACTGAAAAAATCTCAAGACATGGGAAGAGTGTCTCACCGCATATTGAATTTACGTATAACCGATCCGTTCATTCGGTAACCAAACACTCTCCTTTTGAAATCGTTTATGGATTTAACCCGTTAACTCCTTTAGATTTAGTGTCTTTGCCTAATGATCAACTTATCCATGCAGATGCTAGAAAAAAGGCCGAATATGTAAAGGAGTTACATCGGAAAGTTCGAGCCAACATTGAAGCAAAAACCGAAAGTTATACTCGGAAGGCAAACAGGGGTCGTAAAAGAGTTATCTTCGAACCGGGTGATTGGGTTTGGGTTCACATGAGAAAGGAACATTTTCCCGCCCAACGAAGGTCAAAGCTACTACCACGTGGTGACGGACCTTTTCAAGTTTTGGAGCGAATCAACGAGAACTCTTATCGACTTGATCTACCAAGCGAGTATAATATAAGCGCAAGTTTTAATGTCTCTGACTTATCCCCTTTTGATGCAGATTCCGATTTGAGGGCAAATCGCTTTGAAGAGGGGGAGGATGATACGGCCACGCCTTAAGTCCTACCTAGCTCGAACAAGGAGCCGTTGGAGTTGCCCCAAGGTCCCATCACCCGATCACGAGCTAAACAATTCAAGGAGGCTGTTTCGGCTTTAGTTGACAAAGTTTGGGGCGAGATCTTGGTTGGTCACATCGAGAAAGCTTGGACCAACTCGAAAAGCAATCCGTGCACTTTAATACGAGTGAATTAACTTCCATTTCAGCTCAATGAGCTCAATTAGCTCAACTTCACTCAAACCTTTTCAATTCAAATTAATATCAACTAGACATTAATTTAATAGTGAATATTTATTTAAGTCGATTTAATTAGTTTATTACGACTTATTAATATGTTTGTTGCATGTTTTTAATATGTCAAGTTTTATTACATGATTTTAAGTTGCTTTAAAGTCATCGAATTTAATGAGTGATTTTAGTGATATAGTTGACCGAATTAATGTTTCATGGTTTTAATATTAATTTTGTTCACTAAATATCATACTAATTTTAGTTCTTCTTATTTATATAGGTTGGTAGAATGTGTGGGATCATTTAACATGGTTAGTCAATTTGAAGATTCATTTTAGCAAGGTGCATGCATGTTAGATACATTGCACCGGAGATACATGCATCAAATTGGTGAGTGAATTCAACATTCCTAGGTGACTATTCGCCAAGGGAGCTAATGTTTCCAACTCCAAAGCGCCCATTAATTCCTTTCACATTTGCTGGATGCATCTTTGCTTTTCGGTTCCATGTGTTCACACTCCATGACTCTTCAACGTTGTGCTTTCACACTTGAATTGGTGCTCATTATCCTCTTAATTGCTGGTCACCTTTCACCAAAAGTTACAACATAAATGAGCTAATTTATGCCCATTGGCCGAACCTAGCTATCCATGCATCATCCAAGTTTTCTAAGTCCAATGCTTCATCTAGAAGGTGTCTAATGGAGCTCCATGTTCACCAAATCTAGCTAGTTCATTTAAGTGATTCATTTGCTTAATTTTTAAGGAATGTAAGTGACCGTTCGGCTAGCTTAGGTGTTGCTTATAAATAGCTAAAATTTTACTTTGTAAGGACTTTTTGACATTTAAGTAGCAATTGTTGCCAAAATTGTGAGGCATTTTCTCTCAAATTTAGTTCGAGACCCGTAAGACTTATCTAGCTTCTAGTGGCGTCTTTCAAGTCTTTCTTTCGAACTTATCACTCCCCAACCCAAGTGTGGCGTTCACCTTTGATACATTTGGTTCATACTTTACTAAGTATTGGGTCAAGGTCCTTATCCACCATTTCCAACTCAATTTGGTCCTATAAGTTTCGGGTCAACACTCTTCTTTAGTGTTGGTTCACTCTTGACCTTTTTGAACCATTACCAATTCGTACCAAATTCCATACCATTTCGTACCAATTCCTAAATACCAAATCATACCTAAACCAAATACCATTTCTTGAATTATTCCTAAACCGAACTCGACCAACCTAATCATACCATTTGGACTTAAACCAAATTCCACAACCTACTTTGAACGAACCTACCTTACCTCTTTGAACTTAATTACATTTTCTCTTCTTCTTTTCTAATACACTTCTACGTTTACGATCGGGAACTAAACGACTCGGGTTCAACTACTAAACCGAGGTGATACAATCTCGGTTTAGTAGTTGAATCCGAGTCGTTTAGTTCCCGATCGTAAACGAAGAAGTATGTTTGAATAAATCGATTCAAGAGAAAGTAAAGAGAAATTGGGTTCAAAGAAAGCAAGTCGGATGAACAAAGTTGGTATGGTTTTTGGTTTAGATGAGAAAGAATTGGTTTGAATTTGGTCGAGTTCGGTTTTGGGTTTGTTACGAAATGGTAATGTGATTTGGTTCAAAATGGTAATACGATTTGGTACGAATTGGTAAGGTGATTTGGTTCGAATGGTAATACGATTTGGTACGAAATGTTAATGGTTCAAAAAGGTCAAGAGTGAACCAACACTAAAGAAGAGTGTTGACCAAACTTATAGGACCAAATTGAGTTGAAATGGTGGATAAGGACCTTGACCCAATACTTAGTTAAGTATGAACCAAAGGTAACAAAGGTGAACGCCACACTGGGTTGGGGAGTGATAAGTTTGAAAGAAAGACTGAAAGACGCCACTAGAAGCTAGATAAGTCTTACTTGTCTCGAACGAAATTTGAGAGAAAATGCCTCACAAATTTGGCAAGAATTGCTACTTAAAATGTCAAAAAGTCCTTACAAAGTGAAAATTCAGCTATTTATAATAATCCACTAGGCTAGCCGAATGGTCACTTAAATTCCTTAAAATTAAGCAAATGAATTACTTAAATGGGCTAGCTAGATTCTATTGAACTTGGAGCTCCAATGGTCACCTTCTAGATGGACAATTGAACTTGGAGCTTGAGGGAGTAAATGGCAAGAACTACATTCGGTTGATGTGCTTAAAGGAGCTCATTTAATTGGCAACTATTGCTGAAAAATTACCAGCAATTAAGAAGATGTTGAGTAGTCACTTTGAGTGTGAAAACCAAGTTTTGAAGAGTCTTTGAATGTGAACACCTTGATTCAAACAGCCATGATGTATTCAATAAAGTGTAAGTAATAAATTCGGTGAATGGTCACTTAGGAGACTTCAAACAAAGACCAACTTCATTCTCCCATTCATGCATGTGCCGTCCCTTCATGTACCCTCTTTAATACCTTTCATGCTCCAAAAACGTTCATGGATGATGTACCTGCAGCAACATTCATCAAATAATTCAAATTCATGTTTAGACACATTAAATTAACACTAAAATGTCGCACATTAAATTCGGCACCTTAGGACATAATTAAAACAAGTAATAAAGTTAACATATTAAAAACAAGCTTAAAAACATATTTATAAGTCAGTATAAATTAAGACAAAATTAATAACATGTCATAATAACTAAAATATCATGCATAATTAAGTTTGACCAGATTTAAGACCAATTTAATAACGAAAATTAATTAAGCTTGTAAATAACTAATTTAACTAACTCAATTAATTATTTCACTACTATATTATTGACTAAGTTATTTTGAGCTAATTTTGAGTGGTTCAATTTAATGAGTGAAGTGGAGCTTAATTCACTCGTAACAAAGTGCAAGGAAGGCTCATTGAGTTTGTCCAAGCTTCATCAATGCGTCCAACCAAAGTCTCGCCCCAAACTTGATCTACTAAGGTAAAACAGCCTCCTTGAATTGTTTAGCTCGTGATCGGGTGATTAGACCTTGAGGCGCTCAAAGGCTCCTTGCTCGAGCTAGGTTGGACTTGAGGCGTGGCTGTATCACGAGGTCATATCATGCTGGTTCTTGAATCATTTAAAATCAGCTGAACATTCTTCATGCATGTAACGCCACATTCATTGAACCTATGATGCATGCACCTAGCTTAAATGCTTCCATCCATATTCTACCAACCTACACAACATGAACAAATGAATTTAGTTGATCATTATTCAAATGAATCATATTAAAACGAAATTTAGACAACATTAATCCAAATAATTAAAAAACTCAATTAATTAAACTAAGTCTAATTATTTCGGTTTGGACAAGACACATTAAAAACATGTATTAAGACTTATATATAAGTCAGAGGAAATTAATTTGTCTTAATAACATGTAGGAAAAACACAATTAATCATGCATAATTAATTCCGACCAGATGTGAGACAAATTAAATAGCAAAAATTATTTGAGCTGAATTTGCAAGTTTTGAGCTAAATTGAGCTCATTGAGCTTGAAAGGAGCTGGAAACGAGCTAAATGAAGCTCCACAAAATAAGATTGAGCTACGTCCAGCTTGCAAACACAACGAGCCTCGCTTGTAGGCTGAAGCAATGGCCGTTCCCAAGGGCAGGTCGTATCAAAAGGGGTTGTTATAAAGGGAGCTTAAAAATCATTAAAGGAGTTGTTTTCAAGAGCATTTTATGCCCTTTAAAATTCGGCAGCAACTCTTCCACTTCCAGCCATTTTTGGAGTTTTCAAGAGAACTTAATCAAGCCTTTAAATGTCATTAAGGAGCTGGTTAAGAGATGGTGTCTATTCAACTAGCCAAGGACAACTCAAGAGTCATTTTCTAAGCCATTAAAGACATTCAAATCAGCTGAATTAAAGTGATTTTATGGAAGGAGTCATTTGGTTCAAAGAACAAGAAAAGACATCAGTTTTTATGGTACATTAAGTGGATGTTTTTGACCATTTGGTTACCTTGTTTTAACATTATAAATAGATGTAATCAGCCATAGAGGGGGAAAAGCTTTTTGCTGAATATAGATGAAATATTTGAATTGTGAGCTATCCAATTCTCTTTGTTCTTTCGGAATTGATTTGACTTATCAAGCATAGCTTGTGGCGTCCATCTTTTCTTTGTTGCTGAACTTATCACCTTTGGTGTGGCGTTCAATATACCTTTGGTTCCTATCATAGTTGATAGTGGGTCAAGGTTCCTTTCCTGTTTCCTTTAACCGAAAAACACCTAAAGACCATTTTGAGATTCGGGTCAACAAATCGTTATTGTTGGTTCATTTTCGGTCTTAGCCAATTAATTTGTTATTGTTTCCTCTTTATTTTGTTTATTACCTTTGTTTGAAGCCATTATCTCTATTTTGTTTCATTTTAAAACCGAAACGAATCCATCCTTACTCAATTCACGATTGGGCGGTACATACGACTCAAAACATCATGAGACGAGTTCGTATCACATACTGCATGGGGTTGGGTTAATATTGACGGAGGAAGTGTATGGCTTGTAGACATTCTGTTCAAGGCTTACTGCCTTTCTGCTTATGGCTTTTAGCCGTTCTGTTAACTAGCAGCTCTGCTGCAAATTTAGTTAGTGCCGCAACCGGTGCTACATGAGAAGTGTAGGGATGGGTGGGTCGATTTAATCCCCACAGGATTGTAGGGTTGGACAAGAGATGGAGTGCAAAGTTGGTATGGGTATTTATGCATTGCATATACTGATTTTGATATTGAGAAGGGCTTAGGCCCAGATATAGGTGAAATGTGCCATTTGATATGAGCTCAGGCCCAACCGAGGCTGATGGGGGCTAAGGCCCAATTGTCACACTGTTACTGTATGGGGCTAAGGCCCACACTGATTCTATATTGGGCTATAGCCCATATTGATTCTGTATTGGGCTAAGGCTCACACTGTACTATTACTATTGAAGGGCTCAGGCCTAGACCGATTATGTTTCTGTATACTGGCTATTTCTTTAATAAAGGGATTACACACTGAGTTTTCGTAAACTCAACCCGTTTTTAACCTTTCAGGTAATCCCCAGCGCTAGACGGTTTGGAGCTGCGAGGGACTTGGAGAGGGCCACAGAACTGCATAAGTTTTATTCTTTTTTGCTCATTTACCAAAGCACTTTGATTTTGATTCGGGTTGTAATAAGGCCTCTAAAATTTTTGGATTTTAACTTTGAGATTTTATTGATTGTGATTCTTATCTGCTAGAAGTAGAACTTGGTTTTCCAAAACAATAACTATTTTCAAACGCAACGTTTCCGCAACTCATTTTTTAAATATCACATTTTCGTAAATCATTTGTTTAAATTAAGCTTCCGCAACAATAAGGTTTTGAAGGTAACAACTTTTCTTTAATAAAACTCAATTGAAAATAAACAAATGCAAACTGAGGTTTTGTACAAGTTTTAAATGGCAAAAAGTTTGAAATTTCAAGAAGGGTTTTCATTGAAAACATGGTTTTCAAGAAACACTTCAAAGTGACACGCTAGATTCGGGCCTAACTTCTAGGTCGGGTTTGAGGTGTTACGTAATTTTCAAAACATCCTACCTATCTCCGCTTCATGCTAAAAGGAGTTTCCCAGAACTTATCCATCCAAAACACACCAGCACATATGTGGATAAGCCACCAAATTTGCAGACAAGCTACTAAGACACATAGTTGTGGACAAGCCACTGAAATCATAGACAAGCTGCCAAAACAGATATGTGGTTAAACCTGATACGCCCCGGCCTCGGTGATGAGAGTTGAGTCGTTGATGCCCGATCGTGAATTGGAGTAATTTGAAAGCTTTACAAAATAGGCTAGAAGAAAAGGATTATTTTGGCTCAAAAAGAGTTTTGTTGGTTTAGGAAATGAATTAGAAAACAATATTGGATGTAATTTGGCTAAGGATTCAAAAGCCGAACTAACACAATAGTAGTATGTTAACCCGTAACTTATAAGAATGCTTAGGTTGGTAAGGTGTTGATGGAAGGTTTGTTAAGTGGATAGAAACTTCGACCCACTATCAAAGATGATAGGAACCTCAGTACGAATCAAACGCCACACTTTTGGGATTAAAGTGATAAGTTTGGATAGAAAGACGGGTTGACGCCACAAGGGTTACTTGATAAGTCAGACGAGTCTTTGGAGAACAATGAGAGTTGAAAGTAAACTCACAAAGTAATCAGAATTCATATATATTTCAAAAGTATATTGTCTTCTTATCTTGCAAATGCCGAATAATTATTATTTCACTAACAAACTCATCAGCATCGCAATTTCCAAAAGCGTTATTCTTCTTGCCATCATCCCACGCAAATATATTATCATCAATCAAAGGATGGCAAGTAACCACATCAAAATTCAGATCACTTCTAAAGGACAATTCATCAACAAGGTTTCCATCAACAATCAAATAAGACAGAGGTGCTTTAAGAATTTCAAAGCTCATACCTTGCTCCTCTTTTGGCATAGGCGTACTAAGATAGTTTAGAACGTTACCTTTTTCAACCAAGGTGAACCTTCTCTCCTTGGAAAGGTATTAGAGTTGTAAATTATCGTCACTCGACCTTTTGGATACCTGAAAAGCAGAAACAGAAAAAGAACAAATTTCATATGGATTAGTTGAAATGCTCCTCACTTTTTCTGGTTCATTTGTCTCTTTTTCTCTCGTTTCTTTTTTAATCTCAACTTCTTTTTTTCTCTTTTCATTTCCTCTCTCGTTTTCAATTTCATTTTCGACCTCACTCTCTTTTTTGATTTCTTTTTCTTTTTCAATCTCTTATTCTTTTCTTTCGATTTCTTTTTCTCGCTCGCACTCTTGTACAATCTCAATTTCTTTTTCGAATTCTTTCTCTTCATCTTCTTTTTCTCTCACTTTTTCGATTTCATTACAATGTGCAATCGACACGAAAGAATCAAAAATATAATCATTTGCCCCTAAGGAAGAGAAAATATTTTCATAGGCTTCTCGTCCATTTCTTCGGGAACAATCCTTCGGGAAGGACTTCTTTGAATCATACGAGGAATAACTCGTCCTCTCTCGTTCGTCATGTCGAAAAGTCGCAAGCTCTAAGCTGTCGCGTCTTGAATTCCTTGACGAATAGGAATCCCGATAAGAATCTCTTAGCGAGTAGTCTTTGGACGCGTATCGCCGTGATGATCTCGACTTGGTGGATTTTGTTTCCGTCTGGCTCTTTCCTCCACTCGATCCAATCGATCATGCAATTTATCAAATTTTGATTTCACCATTCTACGCATCTCTTGCATCAAATATTGGAATTCTGATTTGGAAAATTCTTGTGACATGATTTTTTTTGGCAAAAAAATGATTAAACTAAAATAGAAAGTAAATACCTCGCCACAAAAATCTCACGTTTCACCCACAAAGAAAATTGGATAACACTCCACTCGTGTTTACACTCGTTTAATGGCTTTTGCTCGCTCTAATGTACTCACCACTTGTGCTTTTTTCCGCTCATCTCACTCTCGTGAATTCGTATTTTGTTTCAAGAAGACTTATTGCGGCTTTGAGGGTCGGCTTCAAATGGGTGCAAAGGATACGTTAGGGTGTATAGGGTAGGCTGAAACAAGGAAAATAAAAATCAAAGTATGTCTGGCGTTTTGGGGGGGTAGAGGGAATGGTAGAATGAATGGATGCTCGGAAGCAACAAGAAATAATAACAAAATAAAACTCACAAGACTTTTCACTTTTTTTTATACTTTGAATTTTTTTTAATTTTTTTTCAATCAATTTTTTTTCGATTTTTTTTTTGAATTTCCTCTTCTTCTTTTTTTTTTTTTGATTTTTTGTTCAATTACAATATGCTAAAATACAAAGGGAAGAGAAAAGAGAAAAAAAATAAAATAAAATTACAACCTGAATTTTTTTTATTTTTCTTTCACGTTACGAACCTACTCCGAGCTTGATACGAACGTCGGTGCTCCTCGTTTTAGTAGCTCTGATACCAGATGATGTGATTCAGCTAGGGATAATCGAGTCGTTTCACGTAATTGCCCGATCGTCAACGAGGAATAGTTGAGTTATCGGAAATAGGATGAAATAAGGCTAAAGATGCGGAAGTTTTCAAATGGTTTTAAAAGGTTGGCTAAGGAGATGGTAAATTTATAAGGGGTAGTAGGTTCGATTTAATGATAAAAATAAGAAAAATGGAAGTTGGATAAATGAAGGCTCGGTTTTGTAAAAAGATATTATAGTTGGGTCAAATCTAGGATATTCGGTGGAATGGATAAATGAGCTTAAACACCAGAAACGATTCAACACTAAAAAGTGTCACCCCGATTTCTATTCGGTTCAAGGTGGGATTACGGAATTGTAGAAGGGTTGAACGCCACACCAAAGCAAGGTGATAAGTTCAAAAGAGAACGATAGACGCCACTAGCACGCTAGATAAGTTAGATCGAAACTCGTACGAATTTAGAGAGGAGAAAACTCACTCTTTGAACAAAGTTCATCCAAATGATCAAAAGTCAAAAGTCCTTTACAAAATGTGATAACAGACTATTTATAGCCTACATTTGATAGCCTAATGGACAAAGTAAACCAGCTTAATGACTAAGTGATTCAGCTATTAATGAGTTAAATTAAACTAGAGAAATGTACTTTAAAGGCATGTCCATATTCGGCTGAATGGAACATCAATAGACACCTTCTTGATTAAGCAAACATAGTTCTTGAATGTAGATGAATGAATGGTAGCCGACCAGCCTTGTCTAGGTTCAGCTATAGCATGAATGTATTAACCAATAAGTGTCTCTTGGCCGAACAATCATCTTGGAGGCCAAAGATTCATTGCATAAATTAATGTAGCTAGACATCCATGCACTTTCCCTTTTGTTGAATCTTGCTGTCCATGCATCTTCAATTGGCTCTTAATTTGCTGTTCACGCATGGTGCCCTCATCACTCTCCCTCATTTAAATGCCGTCCATGCCCAAATTCATGCTTTCTTCAACATCTCATTGAATGGCCGTCCATTGCATGTGAAACATATCATTAATTCTTGTCTTTGCATCAACAGCTTTTAATGCCGTCCTAGGGAAGATGTACTAGCAAATTAAATCCATTGTGAGCACATTAAATTTGGCTGTTTAGGAAAAATGTAGCAGCCACCTTCTTTAAATGTCGTTCCTTGCATGCTAACATTTCATTTAATACATGTTTGCCTGCACAATAAATTCGGCCAACATTTAGACACACATTAATTCAGCGGTAAACACAACATTAACTACAGCATATTAATAACCTGCACTTAAGTGTTAGTTGGAGACATAACATAAATTCTACTGCACAAAATATGAAAATATATGCACAATAAATTCGCAACCTAAAGCACATTTAATTCAAAAACCACAATTAACTTCAATGGACATCATTTAAGACATCATTAAATTCGGTTGTAGCAAGACTAATTAAATTCGTCCGGACACATTAAACAACAAACATTAACTATGACAAAACACATTAATTAGGCTTAAGACAAATTAAAACATGCATTAAAACAAATAAAACATATTTAACATGGAAATTAATATGTCCAGATTTTTAAACAAATTAATTAACTTATTTAATTAACTAATTTAACTATCAGCAACTTATTTATTCCAGCAAAAATAAATGCAATCTTAATTAAATAAATTGCATTCTAGCTCAATGAGCTAGAATCCACCCGAATTGAACTGGGACGTGTTTTTGAAAATGTCGAGCCTTGCTTGTGGGCTGAGCCAAGGATGATTCCAGGGCGGGGTCGTATCAAAACCATTAATGAGTCATCTCGGGTTGCTCAAAAATGATGACCCGCTACCTCGGGTTGCCCAATAACGATGGCTTATCAAAATGTAGTTAAATTGCCAACACTTCCTGCTTACAAATTTTTCCAACCCCATGTAATGCATCATGGCATGAAATCTCATTTAGAAAACAATGGGCATGTTAAACATGCTTTCATGTACAAACCAATATCAATAGTCATGGTAATCCATGCTTACAAAACGATCATATAGCCATGATATCACACAACATGAGATTAGAATGAAATCACATAGTAACAACACATATTATATCATACCAATAAGTTTTAAGTAAAAATAAGTTACCTCAAATCCACATTGTCACTCAAATGTTAATTTTATTATGTCATATTATATCATATCAACTCGTACACCTTGAATCCAAAATAATAGGGACTTGATTTGTACCTAACGAAATTGTATATGTGATTAGTATTCACTTATCTTAAATAGAAGAATTTATCCAAAACTTCAACTTACTCCTCAAACTTATGATACTCTTACTCCTCAAACTTATGATACTTACACTTTATTTCCAAAAACCCAAGAAAATGTTTCTACTATTCATGAATAGAAACGATGAGAGGATATAAGATTGGAGAAAAGAATGAATAAATGAAATAAAATATCTATGAGAAGAAAATAGGATAGATAAAATTAGAAAGAAAAAGAAAAGATTAATGATAAATACTTTACTTACCAATAATTGTCAAGGATGACAAATGCTGAAGGACACCCCAAAATGATCTTAGTATTCAGCAACAAGAAGAGATAAAGTGTTTAAGTGATGATCAAAAGAAGAAAAAACTATATGAGAAGAAAAGCTATTAAAGAAATCAAATTTGGAGGTGGTACAAGGGCAGTGATACGGTGCTATGATGGTAGTGTGGTGGTGCTATAGTGGTTATATGGTGGTGTTTCTGTTTGTTGTAGTAAAATGGAGCAAAAATAAAAGAAAAGCAAGGAGGACTAACCAATAAGGGACGACAGAAGATGGTGGAAAGGGAGGAGCAAATAGAGGAAATATGAAACAAAATAAAAATAAATGAAAAATAAGGGGAAAGAGAGATGGATGATCACAAGGTCAAACTCATCAAACAAGGCATTCAAGAGGGGGTAAAGATGTTATAGAGAATTAACAACAATTACTTTGGGAGTTACCCTTTCTATTTTTGAAAAAAACTTGTTAGCAAGTAAAAGTTGAACATCAGTTTCCTTCTAGGTTGTTGTAGCCAAATAGGATTCCGTAATGGAAATGAGAGTGAGTCACTATGGACTTTGTTACTAGGCTTCCCCGGGCACCTTCTAAGAAATATTCGACATGGGTTATTGTGGATAGATTCACTTTCTATCAGTTTGCACTGACTATTCTCTGTAGAAACTAGCTAAGCTATACATCTCCGAAATAGCAAGACTGCATGGGGTGCCTATATTGATTATTTTAAATTGGGATCATCTTTTCACATCTCAAATTTAGAAGAAACTATATGAGGCACTAGGTACTCATTTGGATTTTGGTATGACATTCCATTCGCAAATAGATGGACAGTCTGAGAGGGTTATTCAGGTTTTGGAGGATATGTTAAAGAGATGTGTTATTGAGTTTCATGGTAGTTTGGTGGAGCACTTACCGTTAGTTGAATTCGCTTACAACAACAATTTCAAATCTAGTATACAGATGGCACATTATGAAGATTTGTATGGTCATAAGTGTCAAAATCCTTTGTGTTAGACTGAGTTGGGTGAGAGAAAAGTTTTAGGTTCGGAGTTGGTTTAGGAAACTGAGGGTATTGTCTGACTGATTCAGGAGAGATTGAAACTAGCTTCGAATAGGTAGTAATCTTATAAAAATTTAAAGAAGAAGGAAATTGAGTTCAGTTTGGGCAGTCGAGTTTTCTTGAAAGTGTCTCCGTGGAGAAAAGTTTTGAGGTTTGGGCAGAAGGGCAAGTTGACCCTAGGCTTGTTGGTCGTATTGGATTCATAAGAGGATTGGATTGATGGCTCATCAGCTTAACTTACCTCTCAAGCTGGACTGTATTCATGATGTGTTCCATGTATTGATGTTCATACAGTACTGATCCGACCCTTCTTATGTTATCCCGATTAAGGAGATTGAGGTTAGGATGGGCTTGTCCTTTGAGGAGGAATGACCGCCTCTATACATACCAATGTCTTGAGTAAGAATCCTATACAAACAACATGAAATAAACGGTATCCGTAAGTATACGGGTCGAGTTGTAATATAATTACAATGAAGTAAATAAGTTCTCTGAGGATCGTACCCAAGAGAGGCTAGAACTAAATTATTTCTATCCTAAGCACAAATAGATCTAATTAGTGATTTAAATAAATTATGGTATGACGAAACATAAAATAAAATATTTTGAGGTTTTTATAACTAATAAAATAAATATATAAAGAACTTCGGAAAACCTAATTCATAAACTTTGATCAATTCTAGACATGGGTGGTTAGCTTGCTTTAGTGATCATAACTAATCCTATTTTGGGTTTCTACTCAGTTAATTACTAATTACCTTAAGAGGATCTCTCGATATTCCTTTAAACTAATGAGTTGGCAAGAACTACTTATCTCTTGACCTCACAGTCCAAAGTGATTTGGGGTTAATGTGTTCACAAATAGGCCATACCAATTTTGGGTTATTTCCCACCTAAATGACTTCTTAGGGTCGTTAAGCCTAGGGTTTAAGTTCTTCCTCTCCCAAACAGTTGATCTGCAAAGAAAACCCTACATAAGAATTAATTAATCACACATTCACTCACTAACCCCCTTCTTTATTTCTCCTTCTCTCACCTTTACATGCTCCTTTCCCTCTCTCCAAGGATTATTTTTTGTGTTACTCGGGATTCCTGTGCCAATTTGCCTTTTAATATCTCCCATCATGCTCATTAATTGGCTCATCTGATCTTTGAGATTAGTCAATTTTTTCGTCGTACTAGTACACTCAAACTGTACCTATTTTACTTTCATCCTCATTGACTGCATCTCACCCTCAATTCGATCCCGACGTTGACCACATATAGTATGGTCATTTGGGTTAGCCCTTTCCTGAGGCTTTTGTAAATAAGAAGGTTCATAATTAGCATTTTAACTTGGTTATAATTATTACCTCCTTTCTCGTTTCCGCTGCATCTCAAGTTTGGGTGGTCTATCCATCCAAGATTATAAGTATTTGAATAAGTGTTTCCACCCTTATTCCCAATGTAGTTCATATCCTCGATAGGATTATTGATGTAATGAAAGAGAGGTTTATCTCCTCCATATATTGATGATGCACTAGATGAGGACTCGGTATCTACAATCTATTGGTATCTATCATCCTATTGAACAAGCTTGGCCATAGATGGTTTCTAGCCATATATGTTTCATTCGGTTGGCCACTAGCAAGAATTCATTACCATATTGTCTATCAATTCATACGCTTCTTCGTACGTCCTATTCATTAAGGCTCCTCCTATGACCCCAACTAATCCTGATCGTGCATGTGCATCCAAACCAAGAGAAAGCATTATCTATTAAGGAGAAGGGGAACAGTCAACAACAAATAGCGTCATTGGTGACCTTGTTATATTTAAAAGTATCACAAAGTTGAAGAAAACCATTTTAAAAGTTGATTTGGATCCTCCATCATTGTGCCTCTAAATTGGAAATTGTTCTGGATCATTTAGATCATTGTTGGTTTCGTCTCAAAATTATTAGCCGTGATGGTTGGACTTGTTATACTTCATTGAACCATCTCCAGTCTTGGTAGCATGTACTCCCTTAATGTTCTTTCATTATGCGTCATATGTATATTTGAGAGTAGTTATGGTGGTGGTGGTAAATCTTATGGGTTATTGTTGTTAATTTTGTCGAACAACAAGTTTTCTCATTGTGGTAAATTACTTGCAGCAGGCAATAGATTTTGCATATGATGTTGATATCAATGATTTTTGGACTGGTGGCTGACTCTATAGGTGATAACTCTTGAAAGTATGTTTGCTTGTAATTAAGAAAATATGTTTTTATTTTAGAATATGTATTTGCTTGTAATTAAGAAAATATGTTTTTATTTTAGAATTATTACTAGAGCATTACATACTAAAGCTTTGATTGTGTTGTAACCGTAAATTTGTGTTACATTTAATTGTTGGAAAGAGATTTCGTAGTCTTTGGTAGTAAGTGCTTGTACGATGAAAGAGGCAAGAAGAAGGAAAGAGGAAGTGGAAAAGAGAACGAAGGAGGTGAAACATTGCCATGGAAAATGGTGGGATAGATTGCCAACAGAAATGTCATGAAAATTAAAGGAAAATGACACATTACTTAATCCAAGTCATTGACAGTTATACATGTACCAGATAAGTCACCCAAAAAAAGCGAAAAATATGTGTGTTAGGAGGGACATATCTACCCTATAAAAGGAGGAGAGAGAAGAGAAGAACGACACACAAATTTTGAGGAGAAAATAAACGAAAGAGAGCAATTTCTCTCCCTCTACAACAGAATGTTGTGGAGACAATATGTGGAAAATTCAGAGGAGAAGAAGAGGGTACTAGCTAAAAAGGGAGATCATATACGCGAAGAAGTATTTTCTTGAGGACAAGCAATAATTCAGGTTTAGGTAATTGTAATGTTTTGGCAAACTCATGCATACCTGCATTCATGCATACTCATAAATATTTGCTTGAGGACAAGCAATAATTTTGTTTTGGGGTGTGATAACTCTTGGAAAGAGTTATATTTCAGCCTCTAAACTGAAATATTTGCTTGTAATTAAGAAAATATGTTTGCATTGTAGACTTATTACTAGAGCATTACATACTAAAGCTTGGATTGTGTTTTAACTGTAAATTTATGTTACTTTTAATTGCAGGAAAGAAGTTTGGTGGTCTTTGGTAGTAGGTATAGGTAGGATGAAAGAGGCAAAAGGAAGGAAAAGAGGAAGAGGAAAAGAGTATGAAGGAGGTCAAACATTGCCATGGAAAATGGTGGGATAGATTTCCATAAAAAATGTCATGGCAATTCCAGGAAAATGGTGCAACACTCAATCCACGTCACTCTCAGCCAACCGTACGTGTACTAGATAAATTATCCTAAAAAGGAGGAGCAAAATATGTGTGCTGGGAGGGACATATCTGGCCTATAAAAGGAGAAGAGAGAAGAAAAGAATGACACATGAATTGTGAGGAAAAAAGAAAAGAAAGAGATCGGTTTCTTTCTCTCTCTACAATAAAATCCTGTGGAGAAATTGCGTGGAAAGTTCAGAGGAGAAGAAGAGGGTAGCAGCTAAAAAGAGGAGGTCACAGATGCGAAGAAGAGGAAGAGCAATCTACCCTGGGTTTTGCGTAAAATCTTGAGAAGGTTGAGTGTAGCGCAAACTTCCTGCAGTTTTTCCTTTATTCTTTTTTCTTGGTTTTAATTTCTATGATTCGTAAAACTTGAACAATGTTGATGAATGATTTACTTTTGGATTTCATTTCCCAACCCATGAGCTAATTCTCTTTGGGTTGGAATTTTTTGGGTGAATATTGAATTATCTGTAACACCCATGATATGATTTTGATTAAAATTACTATTTGATTTGATTTATGATTGTTTTGAATGTATGCATGAAAGCTTTAGACATAGTGGACTGTATTTTTTGTTCTTAGATGGATTTAAATCAGAAAGGATTAAATACATGAGACTAATAATCGATTGATAAACGCAAGTATTCGAAAGAATAATTGCAGCACTCTAGATATAGAAGTTGCGATCTGTATGGGTGAAGAACGTTTGTGTGGTTATCATTCGCGAGTCTTGTAAACATACACAGATTCAGGATAATAACTAAATTCTGACTTTCGAAGGAAGTAGACTGTAGCAATAATTCTCTAGGTAGTAGTTAGTAAAAATTTTACCACGGCATTATTATGTTATGAAAATATTCCCTGAGTAATTCCAACCTTTATCATTCAACAACAGAAGTACTCTCTACTTATTCTTTGTGAATTGACATGACATTTATATTGCTTTGTCATTTTTTAGTTATAATTGATATTATTAGTTCATTCATTAATTCCCTTAATCAATTTATACTATGTTTCTTTTGCACAGTTTAATTAGTAATATCTACAATAATACTTTACCAATTCTAATTAATTTTTTATCGCTGTGGAGAAGATTCTCACTCATCATTATATTAATTGAATCAACGTGTACACTTGCACATATGCATTACATATTTACACACAACAAGTTTTTCGTGCCGTTATTGGGGATCGAACCCAGGTCACCTGCGTGACAGGTGGGAGTACTTACCACTATACTACAATGACAACAACCCATACTCTAACACATATAATCCTAGGTGGAAACAACATCCTATTTTTTTGATACGAACTCGCCTCGGTGATGATTTGAGTCGTTTAGATTGCCCGATCATTAAATCTAAGGAGTACCATTCTTACTTGAAGTAGTTGGTAGTTTTGTTAAGTGAAGGGAAAACAAAGGTTGACAAGAGGGTTCAAAGGTTAGGAATGTGTTAAGGATGGTTCATGTTAGAATCCCTATAATTAAGGATAGAAACCTTACCTTATTACTAGTAGTTCCCTTGTAAATAGAAACTAATCTCAGTCACTGATTCTTAGGAAATTAGGAATTGTTTCCTTTAAAATGATTATTCCTCTCTTTATAATTTGTAAACTAAAGCAGTAGAAATATAATAGAATATTTTTCCTTTGAGTTTTTTCATGGTATCAGAGCTTTAGGATTCATTCGATCCTATTTTTTTCTCTAATTTCCCTTCCTAAAAATTCCTTCGGTTTAGTCCTCCAATGGGTGATATCAATGAAAATTTCTCTGAAACTGAGACATCACAAATAACATAGAATATCAATCAAGGAATCACTCAAGGTGAAATTAATTCCTCCCTTATAATCACCAATCATCGGCTAAATGGGAAGAACTTTCTGCAATGGTCTCAATCGTGGTCGTGGAAAATTAGGGTACATTAATGGAGAAATTCCACGATCAACCGTAGTTGATCCTACTTATGCCAGTTGGGAACTCAACAATTCAATTGTAATGGCTTGGCTAATCTATTCGATGGAAGGCCATATAAGCCGCACCTATCTTTTTTTCAAAACTGCAAAAGACATGTGGGATGCAGTCAAAGAAAACTACTCAAATCTTGGAAACGCCTCCCAAGTATTTGTGATCAAGCTTAAGTTAAAGGATATCCGACAAGGAACACTCGAGGTAACTCACTACTACAACAATCTAAAAATTTTGTGGCAAGAACTGGATATGTACTATGAGGCAGATTGGGGTGAAGGCTTAGAATACAACAATTTATGACCCATCTCAACAATGAATGTCATTATGAGTTTTTAGCAGGACTGAACCGTGAGTTAGATGAGGTTCGTGGCCGAATTCTGGGCAGATCACCTCTCCCAACGATCGGTGAAGCATTTGCAGAAGTTAAAAGTGAAAAAAAGCGTCGTCTTGTCATGATGGGAGATTCAAAGGAACCTAAACATATGACCCCAATTTCTAACCGTCCTACTAAATCCTCTGCTCTCATCTCCAAAGGTCCACAGGCACAAAAGCAATGTGCTGAAAATGATTCGGGATCAACAAGACCATGGTGTAGTCACTGCAATCGTGTTGGTCGTACAAAAGAAAAATGCTTCAAACTCCATGGCTATCTTGAAAAAAATAGAAGGATAATAAGACTGCCATGTTTTCCTCCACTAATACAGATGATGTTCTTGATGTTCGCTTAACCAAAACACAGCTTGAGACTCTCCATAAGATACTTGGTACTCCCACTACTCATGGATCTTTAGCCACTCAAGGTACTATCCTTAATATTGCTTTTGAATCTAATAATCAATCTCCTTGGATACTCAATTCAGGTGCCTCCGATCACATGACATGTGACTCCACGTTGTTTCACACCTACACTCCTTGTCATAACAAATCCCGAATTCGCATACCTGATGGTTCTTACTCACCTGTGGCTGGAATAGGAGAAGTACAAATGACAGAGAGTTTTTCTCTCGATAAAGTCCTACATGTCCTAAACTTGTCATGTAATTTACTTTCAATTAGTAAACTTACTAAGGATGAAAAAGTTCTTGCTGAATTTTCTGCAATTGGTTGTGTGATACAGGAATGAAATCGGGGAGGATGATTGGCACTGCTAAAGTTGATGATGGACTATATATTTGGAATAAAAACAATACACAAGGGGGATTGGCTCTATCCACTTCAAAAGAGGACACTATTATGTTATGGCACCGTAGGTTAGGACATCCAAACTTTGTGTATTTCAAAAATCATCTTCCTCTGTTATTTCGAAATAATAGTATTAATTCCTTAAAGTGTGAAATTTGTCAATTATCTAAACATACCTGTGTTCCATACCCATTAAAACCACATATTCTGTCCCAGCCTTTTTCATTAATCCACAGTGACCTATGGGAAGCCAGTCGAGTGAAAAATATTACAGGGGCTATATGGTTTATGACATTCGTTGATGATTATACTAGGGTCTATTGGGTCTATCTACTCAAAGAAAAATCTGAAACACCCAAAGTATTCCAAAATTTTCACTCAATGGTTTGAACCCAATTCAACTCTACCATACATACCCTCCGTACTGACAATGGGAGAGAATACTTTAACTCTATCTTAAGTCCATACCTTTTTGAGCAAGGCATTATACACCAAAGCTCGTGTCCTGACACTCCTCAACAAAACGGGATATCTGAGAGAAAAAATTGTCATCTCCTTGATGTGGCTCGAGCCATAATGTTCACCATGAATGTTCCAAAATACTTGTGGGAAGAAGCTGTCCTCACTGCCTGTTATCTCATAAACCGAATGCCATCAAAGATCCTCAATTTCCAAACACCTCTAAATACTCTTTTAAAGGACTTCCCTCTATTTCATGTTCCTAATCTTCCAGCCAAAATATTCGGCTGTAAAGCTTTTGTCCATAACCATCAACCAAATCAATCCAAACTTGATCCTCGAGCCCACACCTGTATCTTCATTGGATATTCCCCTACACAAAAAAGCTATAAGTGTTACTCACCAATATTGCGCTGAATGTTTATCTCTCGGGATGTTACCTTCTTTGAAAATGAACCATACTTTACAGCATCTCATCTTTAGGTGGAAATTTTTAATGAAAATGAGACCTTTAATACTCTCCTCATTATTCCTCCTGATCCTACTACTACTATCACAAACAAACCTATCCCAGATTTAATTGTTGTTTCCCCTGTGCAGCAAGAATTTAACATCGTCCTTCCCAATAACAATACCTCCACCAAAGTACAACAGCCACCTGATCAAGGAAAATAGCAAATCTGAGTTTACTCCCGATGAATCGTTCTCATTGAAATTGATACAAAGATTGCCAATTACATCTCCAACCGAGGACTGTTCTGAAACAGAAGTCCCACCTCCGTCACCATCCATCTATCTTCCAATTATAGTTCGAAAGGGTATAAGGAGCTGCACTCAACTTCCTATTTCTCAGTTTGTATCCTATGGAAATTTATCTAAGTCTTACAAAGCTTTTGTGACTAATGTTGATTCTGTAAAAACTCCAAAAAATATAGAAGAGGCTCTTGAATCAGCTGAGTGGAGACAAGCCGTGATGGAAGAAATGAAGGCCCTCAAAAATAATGAAACATGGGAAGTCTCGGATCTACCTAAAGGAAAAAAATCGTAGGGTACAAATGGATTTTCACTATGAAATTTAAACCCGATGGCTGTATTGACCGATACAAAGCTCGACCTGTGGCTAAGGGATTCACCCAAACTGATGGTCTTGACTACAATGAGACGTTTGCACCGGTTGCCAAGCTAAACACCGTTCTGGTCCTGCTATCTCTTGCTATCAACCTTGATTGGCACTTGACTCAATTGGATGTAAAAAATGCTTTCTCAACGGGGAATTAAATGAGGAGGTGTACATGGATTTCCCACCCGGGTTTGAAGAAAACAAGGACCAAGTGTGTAAGTTGAAGAAGTCCTTGTATGGGCTAAAATAACCTCAACGAGCGTGGTTCAGCCGATTTGCAAAAGCTATAACTAGCAGAAATTACATTCAAGGACAGGCAGACCACACCATGTTCTACAAGCACTCGGAAGAGGGTAAATGCTACATCCTTATCGTTTATGTCGACGATATAATATTAACAGGAAATGACTCGAGCGAAATTTTAAGATTGAAAGAATTTCTTGGTACAGAGTTTGAACTTAAAGACTTGGGGAGTCTTAACTATTTTCTTGGCTCGGGGCATGCATATACTGATTAATAACTCTCACACTGAAGGCTATGTCTGGACGGGTGTGAGATAGGTAGATGAGCCTTCCTACTAGATGTTGATATCTCCCCCTGTCGATTTCTTCTCCATCCTCATTAGTTTCCAATTTAAGGTTAAACTCCATAGGAGTTTCGGCTGGTTTGCTGCCCATCAAACCAACTTCTGACAGTAGATCAAGAACATATTTCCTTTGGGAAATAAAGATACCTTTTTTCGACCTTGCTACCTCCACCTGGAAGCTGCATATAGAATACTAAGATATCTAAACGGAACTCCTGGTAAAGGCCTGTACTTTAAGAAGACTGTCAACCAAAGCGTGGAAGTCTACACTGATGCAGACTGGGCAGGTTTTGTTAATGATAGACACTCTACGAGTGGCTATTGTAGTTATGTTTGGGGTAATCTTGTGACGTGGAGGAGCAAAAAATAGTCTGTGGTAGCACGCAGTAGTGCAGAGGCAGAGTATCGAGAACTATCTCATGGTATATGCGAAGAAGTTTGGATACAAATACTTTTGGGAGAACTAAAAGTGCCTTATACCAAACCTGTGAAGATGTATTGTGACAACCAGGCTGCTGTCAGCATAGCACATAATCCTATGCATCATGATCGGACCAAACATGTGGAAATAGATCGTCACTTTATAAAAGAAAAAATACACTCAGGAGAAGTATGCATCACCTACCTACCTACTAGACAACAAGTTGCAGACATGTTAACTAAAAGTTTGAACAGAAACATGTTTGAAGAACTTATTGGCAAGCTAGGTTTAATTAAAATCTACACTCCAGCTTGAGGGGGAGTGTTAGAATCCCTATAATTAAGGATAGAAACCTTACCTTATTACTAGTAGTTCCCTTGTAAATAGAAACTAATCTCAGTTACTGATTCTTAGGAAATTAGGAATTGTTTCCTTTAAAATGATTATTCCCCTCCTTATAATATGTAAACTAAAGCAGTAGAAATGTAACATAATATTTTTCCTCTAAGTGTTTTCAGTTAAGTTAAGTAAAATGATGATGGAAAATGGTTAAGTGAATGATGTTAAGGATTCAGCTAACAAAGAAAATAAGATAACTTGGAAATGGATAAAGTTCGAGGGGATGGAATAGGCTTAAGGCCAAGGAAGAACCAATACTAAAGGGAGTATTGACCCAGAACATAAAAGACACTTAAGAAGGATGGATGTTGAAGGATAGGACCTTGACCCGCTAACTAGGAAGTTAGGAACCACAGGTATCAATGGGGTGAATGCCACACTCTGTTTAGGAGTAATAAGTTTAAAGAAACAAGGATCATGCCACTAGCAAGCTAGATAAGTCAACTTGAGTCTTAACGAAATAAGAGAGTTGAAAAAACTCACAAATTTTATAAGCATTCAACAATGAGAAAAAGTCTCTTACAATGAGCTGATTACAAGTATTTATAGTGCTAGATAAGGCCTAGCTGAAAAATCACAATTGGTCAGGTTAAATAAGCTAATAATGAGCTGAAATAAAACTTAATCACTAAGCACAAACTCTTGAAATTCTAGGCCTAAGTAACAACAACAATCAATAAGATTTAAAGTTCTAATTCAACTAATTTAATAAGATTGAATGCTTAGGTTTCATTCTTGAGCAGCCAAAGAGTTTAGGATAAGCTTTAAATTCTCCCTTGGACAGCCGAATAGACACCAACAACATTCATGATATTTTTGGGCACATAAACAGACTATGGAGTATTCTTAAAGAGGCAATCGGTTATGGAATTTATAATCATTCATTTGGCCATTTCTATTCTTGAACAGCTCCTTGGAGAAGATGGAGAGGATGCCGAATTTTAATGATGCATATTACTCTCTTTTTATTATTGTAACTATCCCTAGTATGCAACAAATTTCAGCTGAATAGCTGCATTTATCACTTTGTAACAGCCCTTGAACATAATTGATTCCAACTAAATACTTACTTACAAGCATTTATTAACGAACACATTAAAACACATTTAAACACACTAAACTTAATAAGCTTAATTAATAAACTGTAAATACTTAACTTAATTTAATAAACTGTATATAAACATATTTAACAATAAGGTATTCCAACAATTAAATAAACTAAGACAAGCATTTATTCCAGAAATTAATTAACTAAAATGAGTTTAATAAAAAAATAAAGTCCAACAACTCAATTATTAACTAAGATGAGTTTAATTAAATTAAAGTTCTGCTTGCAATAAATTGCCATGCATGCTTAGTAAGCTGAATGAGCTTGTAATTAAACTTCATTTTGCACTTAGGCCCTTCGAGCTTAGGCCACTCTCGATGACATTGAGTTGTATCATAACATGATGCGAACAGGTTCGCATCATTTTTGTTTGAGTAATCAAGGGGTGGGAAATGTCAGTAATGCCATTCGACAGAATGCTGTAAATGTACCGCTTAGGTACAATTAATCTTTGCTAAGGAAATATGCCCTGTAAAATTTAGCTTCAAGTTCTTCATCTATGGAAGCTTTATTTGAATAGTATATAGCCAAGAATGATGCTATCATTTAGAGCCAGGTTGCATCTTGGAGAGCTTTTGAAAATCAAGTAGGGCAAATTGCTACTGCATTGAATTCGAGACCGCAAGGAGTTTTACCAAGTGATACTTAGAGTTCAAGATCACAATGAAAAGAGCATTGCAAAGCAATCACTCTTACAAGTGGAACTCAATTGAATGATGTTGTTAAAGGTGCCACGATAGAAGAGGACGACTCAAGAGTCGATCATGAAAAGATCGAGGAACCAATTGGAAATCATACGACACCTGAAATGGTCAATAGAAAAATATTGTGGAAGAATCAGATCACGTTGTTAACAAAAATGCCACAACAAAACAATATCAACAATCTGAAGAACGAACATCTCCACCATTTCCTCAGTTAATTGATGAGCAGAAAGGAAAATTGACTATGAGGGTGAATGATCAGCAGGTTACATTCAACATATTCGATGCCTTAAAATGTGTTGATGATAGTGAAGATTGCCAGGCCATTGGTTTGTTAGAAACGACAGTGGAAGAAAAGTTTGCAAGACGTTTGCCTCAGCAAAATCTTCTATCTCCAACAGTCTATTTGAGTAACAAATGCTCAACTCACTTGGTCAATTACAGAAGCAACTCAATATCTTTCAGACTCTACAACTCCAGATTGTTGCGGAATAGGAAAAAAGCATAAAAATAAATCTTTTCTCTCTTTCTTTTCTTTAATTTCTTTACTTTAATTTCATTCTTATTATTTTTATCTTTAATTACTTAACGCCAATTTCATTTCTGATTTATAGCCTTGAGATCACGGAGTCTGGTAAAGAAGGGGAGGATTTGCACCCAAAGAAAAGGAGCTGCTATCGGATGAAAATGAAGGGGTGAGGATGAAGTTGAAGCTGATAAGCCTGGAGCTACCACACACACTGCCACTGAGGAGAAGGAACAAAAAGGACCAGAGGGAGATGAATAGAAGACGAAATTGATGAACATTGAATCTGTCCATGAAAAAGAAGTGAACCTTATTCCTACACCAATTGTACCTGCTACTGCACCTCAATATACTGCGCCATATCGAAGCAAGATCATGAGATTAATAAATTGATTGATGATCTCATGAAATCAGATAATGATGATGATGATGATGATGAGGTGCCAATTAATATGCTAAAAAGGAAGCAAAATTTCAAGCGCGCTACTCGAAAAATAACTCACTTGAATTAAAGTAACACCAAAATTTTCCCAAGCTTTCGTCTTTATTTTCATTTGCATATTTTTCATTATATACCTTGTGTTTTTAATGCATTCATAATTGTTTTCATTGTATTGTACATATATATGTTTATTTTTGCATTTTGTAATCTTAAATTGTTTATGCATTGAGGACAATGCATACCTTAGGTTTGGGGTGTGTTGTGCATATAGGTTGCATTATATATGTGTAATACCCAATTTTAGCCCGGGCTCACATATGGAAACATAATCTTCGAGGATATGTAATCTTAGATATGATATGCAATCTTAGATATGATATATGCAATCTTAGATATGATATGTAATCTTAGAAGATATGATTTTGTAATCTTAGAGATTTAATTTGTAGATACCCTTTAATCTCAGCCGTTGATGTAATTGATCTGTACCGTTGGATTTGGGGAGACTCTACTATAAATAGAGGCCTCTCCCTTCATTGTAAAGGGAGAGGAAAAAGAGGGAGGAGGAATAAAAAAGAGAACGATTGGCAGTTTTTTAAAGGTGGCTTACTATTTTTTTCTTTCGATTATTTTTTTACTTATTTACGATTTTAAAAAAGGGGAGAAGGTGATACTACTGCGAATTTTATTTAGCCCCTCCACCTTTTAATGTTTTTGTAATTAAGTTTTTTTATTTTTTTAATTTACCCTTTTATTTATTTTAAATTCCAATTTAATCCTTTTGAACGGCGCCGTTTTAGAGGAGAAGGGAAAATTGCCCTTCCAGCCCCTCTATGTAATTCTCACGTTCAATTTAATCCTCCAGATTTTATTTATTTGCAGATTTACCCTATATTTTTACTTGCAATTCAATTTAGTCCCTTTTTCATATTTTCTTTAAAAATCAATATTTTGTTTGGATAATGCAATTGTTTTTATCTTATCTTATAATTTTCATATGTAATTATTATTATTTTGTATATATATGTTTTAAAAAAGAGCATGTATTATGTTTTATTTTGAAATTATTATTTTCACATACTTGTATAAATATATATACTTGTTTTATTTATATAATTATTTTTGGTATTATTTATTTCAAACCTATATATGCTTTTATGTATACTTGTATGCACTTTTTGTTATTTATTTTAATTATTCGCTTATCAATTTATGTTTGCATATCGTTTATTATTATCTTGCCCATTTATTTGATATTTTGTATGTCATAATTATTTATTTATTCATTTATTCATATTATTTCTATGCTATTGTAATATTTATTATTGCCTTGTATATTTAATGTAACATCACATCACTTTTTTACTTGATTTCAAACTTTCCAAAATTAAGATAAATGCTTGTATTTAGGATTTTCAAGGAAATTGAGCCCTAACGTATTGGGTTCCGATTTTCTTCGTTAAATCTAACAATCGAGCAATTTCTCTTTAATCAAAAAAATAAGAATTCATTATTGGGAATTCAACACGTTGTGTCCTAACGTATTGGATGTGACGAATTGATTTCTCGAAATGAAATTTTTTCTAAAAAATAATAAAGGGAATATTCCGAGTTTGGGATTTTAAAGGAATTGTGCCCTAACGTATTGGGCCGCGATTCCTTAAATCTTGGATAAATGGATATTCTTTTAATTTTTTTCATTATACGAGTATTCTGACCTAATTCATTTTGGAGGAAATTAGAATGTTGTGCCCTAACGCATTGGGTGTGACATTTTTCTTCTCTGAAATGAGAAGGGTCTTAATACGTAACGTTTTAAGTTTTTAAGGATTATATTTTTCAAATTTTCGACATTAAGACATTAATTAATTAACTAGGTACCAATTTTTGGGCGTTACGAGGGTGCTAATCCTTCCTCGTACGTAACTGACTCCCGAACCCGTTTTCTAAACTCGTAGACCAAAGCTGTTTTTTAGGTGATCCAATCACACCCTAATAAAGGATTGGTGGCGACTCCCAATTTTCATTTTCATTTTTTTTAAAGTCGACAACCTAAAAATTTTGTTTTTCAAAAAAATGGTTTCGACAATATGTATATTGATATTTTTTATTTTCTCATTTATTTTTCCATGACATACAATTTCTAAATAATTTCTAGACTTTGCTAAGTATATTTTTGTCTATGATATTTGATAAGGATAATAAAGTCTTTTATAAATTTAGAAAATTGTTCGAGTAATTAGGTCTGTTTAGCTTAGGATAGTTGTTTCAAAATTGATCCTTAAGAGCAGAATGTCCTACTTATAAGTGTAATTAGTTTATAGTAGGCTTCTTTTAATACACTTAGGATTTCTTGAACCAAAATTCAGTAAGTTGGCAGTAACAAATAATGTTTATCATGGTAAAATACATTGAACACTCCAATGTTTGGGATCGGCTGAGTAGGTCAGTAATGTTTTGTATGCTCCATTACATTATTGATTAGAAAAACAATTTCAAATAAGAGTGATTAAAAAAAGTAGGGACACTCTATTGTAGTGTTAGGCTGTGTAGCTAAGGAGGTAGTTGTTTGCTCCATCAATATTTTTAGTTAAAAGCCTTAGCTTCATGAGTGAATTCAATTCAAATTGTGGCATGATCTAATATCTGGAAATCTAGTGTTTGCTCTATTGGGGTTGTCAAGTAAAGAAATCATGTGACAAGATGAATTCATTAGAAAATTTTTGTTAATATGCAGAGAGTAGAATTTGTTGTAAATAGAGAATGAAGGAGCTCAAACATTTCCATGGCAAATGGTGGGATAGATTGACAATAAAAATGTCATGGCAGTTCTAGAAAAATGGCGCAACAATCAATCCACGTCACTCTCAGCCAATTGTATGTGTACCAGATAAATTACCCTAAAAAAGATGAGCAAAACATGTTTACAGGGAGGGACATATCTACCCCATAAAAGCAGGAGAGAGAAGGAAAGAATGACACATGGATTGTGAGGAACAAAAAGAAAAGAAAGAGAGCGGTTTCTTTCTCTCTGTGCAGCAGAATCTCATGGAGAAATTGCGTGGAAAATTCAAAGAAGAACAAGAAGGTAGCAGCTAAAAATGGGTCATAGACATGAATAAGAGGAAGAGCAATCTGCCTTGGGTTCTATGTAAAATCTTGAAAAGAAGTTGGAGTGTAGCAAGAACTTCCTGCAGTTCTGTCTTTGTTCTGGTTTTTTTGGTTTTAACCACTATGATTCGTAAAAGTTGAAGAATGCTGATGAATGATTTCATTTTTGATTTCATTGTGCAACCCATGAGCTAATTATCATTGGGTTGGAATTATTTTGGTGAATATTGAATTATCTGTAATCCCCATTATATGTTTTTGAGTAAAATTATTATCTCATTTGATTTATGCTTATTTTGAATGCATGCATGCAAGCTCTAAACATAGTTGATTGTATGTTATGTTCTTAGTTGGATTTAAATCTAAAAGGATTAAATACATTAGACTATTAATAGATTGATACAGGCGAGTATTCGAAAGAATAATTGCAACACTCTAAACATAGAAGTTGCGATCTGTACAGGTGAAAAACGTTAGTATGGTTATCATTTGTGAGTCTTGTAGACATACAAAGACTAAGGATAATAACTAAAGTTTGACTTTCGAAAGAAGTAGATTGCAGTAGTAATTCTCTAGGTAGTAGCAGTCAAAATTTTTCCATGGCATTATTATGTGACGAAAATATTCCCTAAGTAATTTTAACCTTCGTCATTCAACAATAGAAATACTATCAACTTGTTCTTTGTGAATTGCCACAACATTTAGATTACTTTGTCATTTTTTCAGTTATAATTGATATTATAATTCCATTCATCAATTTATACTTTATTTCCTTTGCATTGTTTAATTAGTTAAACTTACAGTAATACTTTACCAATTGTAATCAATTTTCGATACCTATGGAGATGATACTCACTCGTAATTATATTACTTGAATTGACATGTACACTTGCACATTTACATTACATATTTACACATAAGATAGGCGTTCCCCTATTTGGGGTCATACACTGAAATAAAAAAGTAAGATAAAAATTTTAGTAAAAGTAATGTAAAAATCATATCTATAATTAAAATTTTCCTAATTATTCTAATAAATGTAAAAATTAAAATCAATCTAGTGACCTTACCTCCCCGGCAACGGCACCACAACTTGACTGCCTCCAGACATACCAATGTCTAGAGTAAGAATCCTGCACAAAGAGTATGAAATAACTCTGTTCGCAAGTATACAAGTTAGGCTGTAATACAGTTAAAAAGAAGTAGGTAAGTACTCCGAGGATTTAAAAAAAAATTTATACTACGATGAAACATAAAAGAAAACATTTTAAGATTATTAAAACTAATAAAATAGAAATAACAAGAACTTTGAAAACCTAATTTATAGACTTTGATCAATTTTAGACTGGGTGATTAGCTTGCCTTAGTGATCATAACTAATTGATATTTTAGGTTTCTACTTAATCAACTAGTCATTACCCTAGCAGTATCTCTCGATCTTCCATTAAACTAATGAGTCAGCAAGAAACACTTACCTCTTAACCTTACAGTTTAGATCAGTTTGGGGCTATGGTGTTCATGGATAGGTAATACCAATTTTGATTTAATTCCCACCTATATGACTTCCTATGGTCGTCAAGCCTAGGGTTTAAGTTTTTCCTCTCCTAAATAGATGATCCCCTAAGAAAACCTTACATAAGAATCAATTAATCACACCTCCACTCGCTAATCCCCTATAGGACGATTAGTTCCCCATGGATCTCATGAACATAATAAACTTGAATATAAATATCAAAATAAATAGTAAATCAAGAATAGAGTTTAGAGAATCCTATTTGTGTTTGATAGATGAAGCGCAAAAAATCCACTAGCGTTTGATTATGTTTACAAATAATGTTCTCCAAAGAACATAAAAGAAAAAGAACTAAAAGTAAACCAAAAACCTAAAAGAAAGAAAAACTAAAAACTAAAATTACAAAGGAAAAATTAAAGTATGAAAAATTGTCCCCAACAAGTGTTAAATAAGCCTATTTATAGATTTACGGTTGTCGTCGTCCTAAACCCTAGGTCAACTGATGCTTTCATGTTAAATATTTTATTGTGTAAACCAAAACACCCCTGGCTCGTAAATATCTCTCATACAGGTCCAATGTCACAACCCCCTAGTGCCTGTGTTGCGACATCGAAGGTAGTATGCTCAGGTTCAAGGTAACTTCAGGGGTTTTTCATGACATCCCATGGTTGTGTCGTGACACTGAAGGCAATCTCAAAATTCTTGTACTTTTCTCCCTATGTTACGACATCAAACACCCCATGTTGCATCGCAACAACTGATGTGATTTTGATCATATCATGTGTTACGACTCGAAGGAATTGAGATTGGCCCAAGCACGAGGGACACAAAGTTAAAATGAAATTCATCGAACGATTACTTTTTTTGATATTTCCATGTTTGATGTTTTCACGTGTCATGTATCGAGTTATTATTACTTTGTTTTATCCATATATTTATGATTTCGTGTTTTTCAAATTATGTGTTAAGTGTCTTGTTCTCAATCATGAGTCTAAGTTGCTATCATTAGGTTTGTTTATTATCTTGAACTAGGTGTGTGATGTTTTATTCTTATTGAGAATCTAGTTTCTTACATATTCGAGTCATGTTTTTTTAGATATATACTGACAGTCTTTGTGTCTTGTGAGCTATACCGAAATGTTCTTGTTTGAAGTGATATAATCTCCTATTATACTTGTTTTGTACGGACTATTTCACTGGCCACTTAATCTTTATTTAAGGCCGAATACATGCATAGTTTCCATTCATGGAACCTTCCAATCCATGCCATTATGATTGTTCATGAAAACCATTAAAATTTAAGGGGCAGATTTGATGATACATGCACTTGGAGTTGTCGAATTTAATGCACAATCATGGACATGGATGGTTGGAAACAAGGGAGCTTAATTTGTCCATTAGGTTTTCATACATGCATGGGCTACATGCATGAATGTCCAAAGGGAGAGAATTCAATATAAATGTTGCACATTGAATGTTGTTATTTATACACCAGCTTAGGGGATAAACTTGAAGATTTAATGCATACACATCTAAGAAGGCTTAATATGGCTATTTAGGATGGTTCATGCATTTCATCATACATGCACATGGTAAGGGGATTGTACGACATTAATGATGTTACAATGCACTTGGGGAAAACATCATTAAGATGTATATGAACACCAAGGGGGAGAAGTATTCAACCATACATGAATTTGAAGAATTCATGAACCATTTTGATTTATGTACAGCTTGTGCACATGAACCCTATAAAGAATGTTGGCCCTTCATTTACCGTTTTGTTTTCCTATAAATAATGTTTTTGTGAAAATTTCATGGTTAGAATATTTTCAATATACATCATATTTGTGAGATATTTCTCTCTCGGTTCTTGATTGAACTATCAAATTTATCAAGCCTTAAGGTTTGTGGTGTTCACCCTTGTCTTCTCACTCCGTTCATCCATCATAGAGTGTGGTGACTTCACTATACCAAGGTTTGAGTAATTTTACAAGTTAGAATTTAAAAATAATTTAAAATGGGGGTTGAATTGGGTGATTTAAAATATTAACTAAATGGGACTAATTTGAAAAACATGGGAAATGTGTAAGAGGTTTTGTAGCAAATAAACCATATTTTTAGAATTTTGGAGGGAAAGGAGCAAATTGTAAAATAGGGGAAGAGTGGGAGTGGCCTAATGGCAAATTCCCCAAATTTTGAAAATCAAATGGGGTTTTCAATTTTAAAAACTCTGCAACTACCAACTTTTACTTATATTTCACTCGAATTGAGAGCTTTTTCTCTTTTTTTTCTCATTTTCATAAACCAAATATCAGAGAATAGATCTAAACCTTTTCTCTCCTAAAATTCTCTCTAAAATCTCTCGAAATATATTTCAAAGTTGGGCAAAAAGTTATCCAAATTTCTTCAAGTATTTTGATTCAAGCTTCCAAATCAATGATTTGAGTTCACTTGAAGATAGTTTTCATCTCTAAACTTGTTTATAAGTTGATCTCAGTCATTATTTGTTAATTAAAGTAATTATAATGGATTTTTAACTTTAATTGCTTCTTTCTTGAACTTGAGGATCAACAATGGTGGTTCTTTAATTTTGATTTGGAATCTAAATACTAATGGATGTCTAAGCAAAAATAGTTCTAATAAGAGATTTTTAATCTTAAGCCAAAAGATTAAACATGTTTTATGAATCAATTTTGAGAAATTCAAATTTGATTAAGAACATGGATGACTTTTTCAGAAAATTATGAAACAGATTAAAGAATGAAATTAACACTTAGAATATATGTTATTGGACTAGGAATGAAGATTTTGAGCGGCTTGAGGTGCTAAAAAGGGAGTTCATCGGTAAGGTAGTTTAGAGCAATGATTTAGATTCGTATACTTGATCAAATTTCATGTTTCTTATTGTTATTGTTAGATTGTAATGTATACTTTGTCTCTGTTAAAGCTCTACATCAAGAGGAGAAATGTGCAAATCAAAATTGAAGCTCAAACTTGCTTGTTTGAACATATTTTTGCTTAAAGAGCTAAGTGTGGAGGTGAGTGATATTAAGAGAAATTTGGTAATTCACCTGATTATGTGTTAAATAAAGGTTTTATTGGTGTCATTAATGACTTAATTACATATTGGATGGTTGGATTTACAAAAATAGGTTTTATTTTATAAAAGAGCAAAATGGCAATTGGTTTGGTAAGTAGTGTATTATGCTTTTAGCATGATTAAATTGTATGGAATAAATTGATATTTGGAGTATGAATTTCTAATTTATTGAACATTTGATAAAGGTGTTCTAATTGGATATGAATATTGGGAAAATGATATTTGCTTTGCTTAATTTTATTGATGTTAAAATTGCTTAGCAGCATGCTTTTACTTGCATTTTAACATCCTAAAATAAGTGATTAAACAACAGATTTTATACTTGTATGTATGATTATATTGGCAACATTGCATGGGGGATCCATTGGATATAGTTGGCATGCCATAGGATTTGTGAGTACTCACCATTATTTGTGATATTGTGAGCATATGGCTTTTGATGGACTGATTTGTTTGGAGTATATAAGGGAGTGTTGAGATTGAGTCTCCACTCATTAGGTTATTTGAGCCACTATAAGGGAGCGTGTGGCTTTGGCCCGCTTAATTCGGAGGACTGTATTTGATTTGTGGGAGTTCAGAGATCCGTTTGTCCAATGTATGATCACACGTTTACTTATTTCCATGGATGTATTATGCCAATATAATTGATTGATTGTGTCAATATAATTGAATGTTTATGTGTTAAAAGATTATTTTACATGCCATGGAAAAATTGATTCCTAATTCTTGAAATAGCATGTAATGTTATGGTGAAATGTGAACATGTTGTGATTGAAAATTTAATGCTTAATTGCTTTGATTTATGCATGATTGGGTGCAAATTACTTGATTTTTTTACTATCATTCATTGAGCCTTTTAAGCTCACACCCTCACATTTCATGTAGAGAATTTTCGAGCGTAAGGAGTCGAGAAGTAAGTGTAAGGGCGATCCAAGAATAAGGCTCAGTAGTGGCTTAAGAAATTTACTTTAGAGACTATATAGGGGCATTGCGATGCTTTTGGGACTAGTGTTATTTTACTTGTAATGGACTTTGGACATTAAATTTTGGTGATTTTATAATTGCTTGAATACATGATTTTATGTCTATTTGATGTTTGATTTATGGTATGTTGATGAGTGTTCGTACGGTGGCTGATAACACAGTGTATGAAACATGTATTTGATACTAATAATGTTTAATTGAAGCTTACCATGGAGTGGATTTTTTGCGACTAAGGTACATAGCTTGTGTGAATTAATTGGTATTTGCTAAGTGTGTAATTAGGTGTTAAATTTTGATTGATTGTTGCATATTTGTTGTAAATAAATTAAATTGGAGATGTGTGGATTTTTATGGTAATTAATTATAACTATTTCAAGTTTAATGGGTAAGTAAAATATGTAAAACCGAGTAATTAAAACGAATTTTTGACAAAATAGGTGTAGTGGTCTACACACGAGCATGTGGACAGGGGACACGGGCGTGTGCGATCTGCCTAAAAGTTTTTCACGATTCGAACATGGATTTTTAAACGACACATGGGCTGGGGACATGCGTGTGTGGGTTTTTGGGGGTTTGATTTTTATTTTTGTAATCTAGTATTCTAATTTGCCTAATTTATAATTTAGTCCTAAAACTTGATTATATTATTTGAAGCCTTTAATGATAGGGAAACTAGGTAATATTTTAGGATTAGACTTGTAACTATTAATATTTGGTAGAAACACTCTTAATTTTTAATTTGGAAAATGTACTAAAAGTTTGTAAAAGTTATGATTTAGACCCTAATAATAAAACTTGAATTAGACATAGTAAATGAACTCAAAGTAAGCTAAAATTTTTAGGGCTTATATAATTTGACTAAAATAAGGTCGGTAACTATTTAGAAATAAAATCAGGATAGTTTAACCTTAGGTGGTAAAATGACAAAAATATTATTAGGTTTAAATACTTAGAAAAAGTTTAAAAATGGTTCCCAAATTGCTTCAGTATTAATAAATGATAGTTAATTAATTATAAATGAGGTGTTATAAGGTTGGAGTGTGCGTCGGGTGGTTGTTAGCTGGAGAGTCGCTTCAGTGGCTAATGTAACGCTTTAAATTCGGGCCGATCCGTGCTGGTCGGGTTTAGGGTGTCACAGTAAGAACTACTTATCTCTCTACCTCACAGTCCAGACCGATTCAGGGCTAAGGTGTTCACGGATAGACCATACCAATTTAGGGTTCATTCTTACCTAAATAACTTCTTAGGGTCATCCAACCTAGCGCTTAAGTTCTCCCTCTCCAAAACAGTTGATCCACCAAGAAAATTTATCCTTTAATCAATTAATTATGGTAAAACAGTTGAAACATGTGGAATATGAATAAAGCATCAATTGATTCTAATTTACACAAACATTCAACTACCAATGTTAAAGAAAGAGATATAAAGAATAGAATAAGGAAAAGAGATGCTCAAAGATTTATTGATGAAAGCGTGGCTCGGAAACAATCTGCAGTCGTAAAAGTCTCAGAGATAGGGTCTTTAATTTACAACATAAAATACCCTATTTGAAAACTAAGAACGAAATAAAAAACTAAGAATAATTTTTGTCTCCCTCAAATTGTGTGTTTAAACTAATTATAATGGCCTAAATATCCTTGAAATTCTTAGAGTTAGACTAGGAAAAATACACCTAATTTCCCTCTAAAATGTGATTATCACATGCAAGACCTTTTACGCTGCGCAAGGGCGGCGTTGCAACACAAGAGGTGTGTCGCGACCCAGAAGGGAGCATGTTGCGACATTGAAGGCAGTTTTGCTCTAGGACTTGTTTTTGGCTTTTGTCTTCGATGTTGAGACATCAGTGTCTCGGTGTCACGACATAGGCATCAATTTCTGCCCGAATATGCATCTTCAACTCTCGATTTGTCCTGGAAGACCATGTAACCTTATTTATATATATAGAATGTAACAAAATATACTAAAAAACATTAATTACTACTTTAAGCATGAAAATCTAAATAAATACTATAATACTATGATTTAACTATTAAATAAGCTAAAGTTATTTGTAAAAAGGATGTAAATAATAGTGTAATTCATGGCAGATCACTCCCCCACTTAACTTGCTGCTTGTCCTCAAGCAACCAAATCACATATATGGAAAAAATGATAATGGCTTGATTTCTTTCATTAAACAAGCTCTGGTGAAGATGGATGTAAATAAGAACCTGACACCTAAACTCCCCACACATAAGTTTTTGCTTCTCCTCAAGCAAACCAAGTCTAGACACATAGCATGTAATAAGAAGACGTCCCTTGGATTTTATTACTACTAAGAACATGATTGTCAAATATTAAAGGTATAACGATTCTTATCGCACATGTAACTTAATTTTGATAGTTCGATGCCTGGAAAATTTTTAAAGTAAATTAGGATTAGTTTACAAAGTTATATTACTAACAAATTATAAGTAATTCCCATGACCAAATGTTTAACAATATCACCATTAACATAAATCAAACAAAGATGTAGAAGACACAATCATGTGAATAAAAACTATTCATTCAATAAAATTGTTAGCAATTCCAGAAGATTATGCACAGAGAATGCTTAAGTCACATTGTTCTTCTAGGCTTGTAATGTTCTGAGACTTAAATTGGTATGAGTTCAAAGAAAGATATGGCTCAAAATGGTTCAAACACTAGAAATAGTTTATACTTTTTCTTCTTGTTTTTGATTTTGACATTTCTGGATTTTTCTTTTTCGCATATTCTTGCACAAAACAAACAATGTTAAAGAAAGAGATATAAATAATAGAACAAGAAAACTATTGCTTATGGATTTATTGATGAAAACGTGGCACTGGAACAATCTCCACTTCCGAAAGTTTCACTTCGAAATAGGATCTTTCGATTACAAGAACATATATACCCTATATGAAAACTAAGAATGAAATAAAAACCTAAGAATAATTTTTGTCTCCCTCAAATTGTGTGTTTAAACTAATTACAATGGCCTTTATATAGGGTAAACTTGGAATATTAAAGTTCGTAAATTATCCTTGAAGTCTTTAGAGTTCGACTAGAAAAATACACCTAATTTACCTCGAAAACATAATTATCATGTGCATGAATTTTTAGGCTACGTAGGGCCAGTGTTGCAACACAGGGTGTGTGTTGCGACATCGAAGGCATTTTCACTCCATGACTTATTTTTGGCTTTTGTCTTTGATGTTGAGACATTAGTTTCAGCTCGAGTATGCATCTTTAGGTCTCGATTTGTCCTACAGGACCATGTAACCTTATTAAGATATATAGAATGTAATAAAATCTACTAAAAAGTATAAATTACTATTTTAAGCATGAAAACTTAAATATATACTAAGATGCTTTGGTTTAAGAATTAAACAAGCTAAAGTTATGTGTAAAAAGGATGTAAATAATAGTGTAATTCATCGCAAATCAATTACCATGTAAATAATATCCCATCTAGATTTTTTAGTTAATAAAGTATTTTTAATTTTACTTTATTTATTTTGGTTTTTATTTTTGGTAATGTAAATTTAGTTAACATGGACTGTGGCATGGGTTGTTTGCATTTTTCTTTAGCATGCATGCAAAATTGGTTAAAATTTGAGAAAATGTATTAACCGGCTTAATATGCCCTAAAACATAGATTTTCTTAAAAAAAAGTAAAGGCATGACATTTTTTCATTGCATAATGATAAAACGAAAGATTTTAAAAGGTTTATTGATGGGATCTATTGGGTTTTCCTCAAACGACATGACTTTTTAATAAATCAAACTTAGATCATTGACAACCTAATAATCCATTGTTTTTTATAAACCCAAGGCAACCACACTAAGTTTTCTAAATTGATCAAAATAGTGGTTTTTAAATTGAACGACTTTACTTCGCCACTTCGATGGGTAATGTAACCTTCAGAGTTCGACCATAACATCTAAGTTTGGTTTGGGAGGTTACAAACACGGTCAAACATTCTTAATCATTTTTTATTTTTATTCCATTACATTAGTCAATTTTACATTACATTGTTGATATAAATTGTGTTAGAATGGCCCCTAGGAAAGTTAGACAAACCACACAACCAGAGGAATCAATAGATTTCAATTCCACCCGATTCTAGAGTCAAAAGGTTGAAAAATACTTCTTGGATCTCCAAGGAAAAATATTCATCAAACAACGAGGCTTTGACCCATCGTTCTATTTATGTGATGATATTTGGGATTTGGTTCAATTTAATCAATGGAATGATTTTTGCTTAACCATTGAAGAGTCAGTGGTCGACTTGGTGGTATACAAATTTTATGCTTCCTTAAAAGCCAAGGAAAATAATAAAACACCAAATGTTGAATTTAGACATGTAACTGTTAGGGGAAAAGAGATCCTAGTTACTTATTCAAAAATTTACAATTTTTACAATGCTCCATATTTTATCTCAGATGCTTTTGATGACTTAAATATTTATTATTTCTATCACATTGATATGGGTGGCATTGTTGAATATCTTTCCGAGGGGAAAGGCATTTGGAAATTCCAACTAAGCTCAAACATCCTTTTATCTTTTAATTAGTCAATTATGTTTCCAATTGCAACAATATGGATGCAGTTTATTTCTACTTGCATATCACCAGCTCTTAATGTTTCTAATGTTAATGCTTTACGAGATGTTCTTTTTACTCTATTTTGCAGCATAGATAGGTTTGCATGGGCAACTGGATTTACCAATCTATGCTAACGTGCATTAGTGGCAAGAAGGTTGAGATATTTTTCCTGAAGCTCATGACTACATTGTGAAAGAAAGCAAAGGTTCCCATGTCTACAACAGAGCAATTTGAAAAGCGAAAAATGAGCCTCATCGGCAGTTCGATCTACACCTAGTATGTTGAGCTTCAACAAAAAAAAGTAACTGATAGGAACCAACGTTGGAATCACAAGGTGGATATCCCAGAATCTCTAAAGCGAAAAAGTAAAAAGAAAAGCCCGCCGAGCCAAAGGCTAAGTGAGTTGCCCAATGTGGTGTGGATGATTAGGTGGATGCAAGATATGCCCCCGGTGGGCATCGATTACACACAAAGGGACGACTTGTGAGAGCCCAATCCACCACTGAATAAATAAGTAACGAACCAAAAGTCAGTGGTGTCGGGAAGTGTGGTTTCAGAATCCAAATTTTGTAAAATAGAACCATAAATATTTTTATTAAATATTTATGGAGTTATATTGGAATTGAATTGAATGTCGATGAAGTAATTTTGTCAAAATAGTGCTTAATTAGGGTACAAGGAAAAAATCGTAAAAGTGTCAAAAGTTCAATTACTTAAGGAATTACAATTAGAACTCAAAGAAGGGGATTTAAATAGTAATTATACACTATAATACATATAGGTGGTGGGTTGATTTATTAAGTATGTATATATGTTATTATAAAATATTAGTAATTAAATATATAAAATGAAAATTGATTAAATTAAAGAAAAGATAAAGGTTTGGTAGAATGAAAGACAAAACATTCTTTCTCTTTACACTTCAAAATTTCAAAACCATATTAAGAGAAGTGGGAGATGAATGACAAGGTTTCTAAAGTTTCAAGCTTCAATTTGGTTAGCTCAATTTTGTCATTTTCTTGTAATTTTTATGCTTTTGGAATTCGGGGAGCTTAAGCTAGCTGACCCATGTCATATTTTTCACTACTGTTAAGGAATTAGGAAGTTGCCATTGATAGGTAGTTGATGCTTTTGGTGATATTTTGATAGATTTTATGTTTGGAGTTGAAAAAGGACTAAATTGTAAAGTCAATTGATGATTTTATGAAATAGGGACTTAATTGCATAAATTTTGAAATTTATGGTAGAAATGAGAAATAGGAACTTAAATTAGATGTAGAGTGAAATCAACATAAAACTTAGAGGTTAATTTTGAAAGTTATGTTAGTCCCGATATTAGGGACTAAATTGAATAAAATGGAAATGTTGTATAAGGTAGCAATTGAATGTGAAAATGATTGTGTATTGCTAATTTTATATGTTCGTTTTAATCCGTAGCTAATTTCGACCCAAATTCCTCGTAGAAGAAAGGAAAAGACAAAGTCGTTGATGAATAGCTCAAAATTTACGGTTTGTGTTTCTATAATCCGAACTACTTTGTAATTGTTGCATATTGACTTGCTGTGCATGGTAAAAACATAAGGTGAGATACTTTCTGATAATGAGATGCATTAGATTTATTTGAACAGATTGATGTTCATTAGGACTAAATTGAATATATGTGGAAAATGTGTATGTTTATATAAATATGAAATTGAAAATATAATGAGATGATTGATGTTAACATATGTTTGAATAAATGAATTCATAAATAAAATTTATGTGAATTGAGATCTTTATTGAGAATGAAATGAATAATGAATACCCTATTAATTGTTTAGGCAGAGTTGGATATAGTTGGTATACCATAAGATAGAAAAAGTTCAGGGTTACTTCGACTATGAGTCGATGAGGCACTAGGTGCTAATTTCCTTCGGTTATACCGATGAGACACTGGGTTTCAAACTTATTGATAGCTAATTGAATAAATGAAGTTGGAAATTGACACACCAAATGATATGTGAAATAAATCACTATGTGTTTATATTAAAAAGATGTGTTAGTTTGAACAAAGTATACATGTGAATTGGCATTAATGACATGCTAATTGCATATTACCATTCACTTTTATTGTATGCATTTACAAAGATTTATGTTATGTTAATTTTCAGATTATAGAAATACAACTAAGTTATACTCAGTGAACGATTTTGTTTTCCTTGCGCAGGTTAGGTAGTTTTTGATTCAATCATCAACTTCAGCATCCAACAATAATCCCAGACTCAAGTGTTGGTGATGTTTCTATTTTGGTCATGGCATATACCTATGGTGTCATTTGGACATATAAAATGTCCTATTTTGGATTTTTTAGCCTTTTGAGATTTATGTGTATGTGTTGGAAATGGTCATTTTAAGGTTATCTTGTAGAAGTAATTTGGCATATATACTTAATGGTCTAATTGGTTTGTAGATAATATGCGAAGTGATAGGTTTGATTTGTACATGATTATAACAGTGATTAATGGTATGCATATGCTAGTTTTGTAAGAATTTGGTAAGGCTTTGTGCATGCTTGTATGGTTGATATTGAATCATTATAAGGAGTTAGAAATGGTTAAATCTTATACACCATGTGAATTGTATTAAGGTGCCTTAGAAGGCATATTGGATTGTTTTGAATATGGTGTTGTTCGAATTTGAATTGTTAAATTGAGATGCCAATTGTGGCACATTAGTTAGGCACTTAGGTTGGTTGTTAAAAGTGATGTTCTTGGTATGATATTGATGCTTTTGAAGTGGTTAAGAATTGTTATAATGTGTTCCTTGTGGCATAAGTGAATTAGGGTTAAAAAACTTGTTTTGGAAGGTTTTTACAGGTAAATAAGACCTTATACATGGCCTGACACACTGTTGTGTGCCGGACACAGGCTTATGGCACAGCCATATGGCTTGCATGTTTCGAGTGATTTTGATGCACACTATCAAAGTTTGTTACACAGCCGGGCGACACAATTGTGTAACATCTTTTGAGTATTTGCACTTTTAACCCACACGGCTTAAGAGAGTTACCCGATTTGTTCGCATGGCTATATGACTCCAACTCCACACGACATCAGGCTAAAGTGATTTTGAGCACCAGCACAAAACCAAATTTTGATGGGTTGATGAACGAAGTTAATGGGTTGAATCATCATGGTCCAACTGTGCAAGGAATGTCCAAAATATTGTTTGATCCATTACAAATTCTAATTGGGCCGACTACGAGGGCTCGAGCCAGACACTTAAAGGAATCTCTTATTGGGTTAATGCATGGACTCTAGGATCAATCCCAAGCTAATATTGTCCAAATTAGGTTGAGCCCAAATCCTATGTTACTTCATATGGTCCAAGTGTTGGACGAATATTTTGATGGGCCTAAAACAAGCATTCGCCCATCTTGATCCTTTTTAGTCAATTCAAGTCTTTATTTTATTTAATAAGATTGCATGTTGTTTTAATTCACAGACTTAGTTATATTATATGTCATGTTGTTAATCTTGTGTTAAAGGTGTTAAGTTTATTTATTATTATTATTATTTGTGTCTGTGTCACTTATGTCATGTTAAGAGTCTAGTTGAATTTAGTTGTGTCATGTTGTTAAAGTGCCAAGTCCATGGAGTCTTTGAGTCGAATTCTAGTATGTTGTTGCATTGATCTCACTCGTATTTATATGTATTTGTAGGGACTGCTCGATTAGCCAAATCAAGACTCTTCAAAGTCGAATGCATGCACAAATTATGTGCAAAGAAATTTTAAATACGTGCCATAACTTTGGTGCATATGATTGTTCATATGGAGGACCAAATACTTGGATATATGTACTTGTGGTGTGGCCGAATTAAAAGAATGTACAAGGTGCATGGACAGTGGCTTGAAGGGAAGGATAACTTGAATGATCGGCTTCATTCATGCATGGCCATATGCATGAAAAACAAAAGAGAGATGTGTTTCCATAAATGTTACATGCCTGCACAATTGAGAAGATGAATCTACAAGATACATGTAAAGATTCAAGAACCAACCAGCCATTAATGCGTCTAATAATTAAAGATGTATGTCCCATGCTACATAAATACATCTAAGTGTTTGAAGCTTTCTTCCATGCTAAGCCACATTCATGGTCCAAGGAGGAGGAACTTGACCATTCAAATGTTTAATTTGCCAACATCATACATGAACTTCTTTATGGCCGAATGTGACTATTAACTTACCTAGTCCTATAAATAGCTTAAGTCTGGTAATTTGTGAGGATAGAATTTTTTTAATACAAACATTATTTGTGTAACCCCCCCTAAACCCGGTCTAGAGATTATGGTTGAATCTCGAAGATCACATTCGCCATGATAATGGCATAGTAAAACATTTAAAAGTTTTCCCGTTAAAACCGTTGATACTAAAACGTCTTTAAGATTAAGAAAAACCAAATATAGTTGATATCATTTAATCGATAGGAAACTTAAATGTTGATAGTTTTTGGAAAACATTGTATTTCAAATAAAACATTGTAACGGACAATTTCTATTTGAAAAACTCATTTGTCATTCGAAAACGTAGATTAAACATAAACCTTGTAAATAATCAATTTCAGAGGCAGATGGAATTGAGTTTTGAAAACATCATATTTGAGATTTCCATGACATTATTTTAAATAAGACCCATCGTAAGTTGTTGTTTTCACAAATCCCTTCTATGATAGTTTTTTTCTTAAAAAAACCCAAACCATGCAGAAAAATCCAAATCCAAAATCATAAGTCCAAGGTATTAAAACATGTCCCAAAATATCAAATACCAATAAATATAAAAATTTCTGAATATGACTGAGAGCGCCTCCGTAGTCGAGCAATCCTAACCTCGATTATCTAATAAATCAGAATTTAAAAAGGGTGAGCTTATTAAGCGCAGTGTGGGTTACTAATAATAATAACAAAATTTAACTCATAACATTATCATTTTAAACAAACCATAACATACTAAATATTCAATCACAAAATCAGATAAGTCTGAATGCATAATGACGATGTCAATGCAATGCTTTTCAGAAAAAATGAATATTTTCAACAAACAAATCCTACCCATCTCTGCTACACACCATAAAGAGTTCCCCAGGACTCATTCATCCAATATGCAAATCATAATATCAAAATATAACACACTTATGGTGTGAATTAAAAAATCAGAATAGTAACTTATTTATCATGCGAACCAGAGTAATGGTAACTAAATTTGACATCACTTGCACATACGGATTTCATTAGCCATAAATCACATGACATAAGTAATAGAAATCACGTAATAACATATTTTACAGAAATCACCAAATCACAATCATCATCATCAGATTTGAAGTTTCGGGAACTTACTCTTTTGTCGGATCTTACCAATCCTTATGAATACTTTCGTCTTCACCCAATATTTCATTATTCAGAGAATAATATAAACAATGATATTATCTTACTTATTTTATTATCTTTATCAAAATTAATATCACCCATTAGTATTAAAAGTAAATCTCTACACCTAGAAAATAGAATTGCACAAATCTTGATTTCAACTTTGAAAGGGGAGATTTCAATTAACGAGTCACTACGATTTCGACCAAACACACGTGTTAGTATGAATAAATAAATAAATAGCTCTTGGTTTAAATGATTCGGTGAAATAGTTCCGCAAACGTTCGACAAAACACACCCTCCTTCACTTGGGATGTGATTCTGATATTTGAATGTCACTTCACGAAGGCATAGTGAAATAGATTGTTAGTTACTTTTCAAACGAAATAACAACACCATAGAGAACAAGATTACATGTGCTTCTTCCATACTTGCATTATAACGGAGGAAAGAGGCTCAACAATTTTTCCCAAAAAGTCGACTAGAGAGGAGGATTCAACACTATTTCAAAAGCATAAGTTGTAAAATTACAAGTTAGAAAAATAGGATGATAATTGACCTTTTAATAAACAAAAATAAGATTTGAGGTATTAGAAAGATGAATTTCGAAAAGATGAGGAAAAAAGAAGAAAAATGGAGAATTTTGGTAGTGGCCGACGATGGCGGTGCGACGACGATGACGACGGTAGAGGAGAGATAGTGGTGCGATGGAGGTACGACAGCCTAGTGTGGTGGTAGAATGGAGGAGAAATGAGGAAATGGGATGTCTAAGGTTGTGAAAATGAAGAAAAGAAGAGAAAAATGGTGGTTCAAGTTAGAGGAGCGACTAAAGAAGAGGAGGAGAGCAAAAAGGAGAAAATAAAAATAAAATGTAGAGTGCTTAGGTTCAATGGCTGGCCAAAGTGATCTATGGGGAAAAAATGGTAAGTATGGGGAAAAGGGGAGTGAAAAGTGCATTATGGGGGAATAAAGGAGTGAAAATGGGGCTGTGAAAGGCATGTTCACTAAACAAAAAGGGAAAGAAATCCTCCCTAGAAGGCAAGATGGGTTGGACGGAAAGAGTGTTCACACTAGCTCAAAATTATCAGAAAAATTATTAAAAAAGGTGTGCTTGTAGGGGCTTGAACTTGGGACATAATGGAAACAACTATTACACTTAACCACTAGACTATTAATTCCTTTATGACATAAACTAGCCTAAATAATTAATTAAAATCTAGGGCGTGACAATTTGTGAGATATTTCTCTTTCGATTTTTGATTGAACTATCAAACTTATCAAGACGTACGGTTTGTGGCGTTCACCCTTGTCTTATCACTCCGTTCATCGATTTTGAAGTGTGGTGACTTCACTATACCCAGGTTCGTGTATCTTGCAAGTTATGCAGGTTAGGTTCAACATAACATCGGTTCCTTAAACTTCAAATACTTCGGGTTGAGGTTTTTACCTATTTGATCCTAAATCAAGACAGTCCTACCAAATTCACGAATCTTCCAAATATCGAGTACGGGTCTCATTGATCTATTTTTAAGGTTCTATTTGCGTTCGAGAAATCGCATCAACGGCCATATGACCCCTATTTGTAGATTTTCCTATCCGTTTGTTTCTGTTACAACTTGATCCCAGTTTTGTACCAGTATGGTTTTAAGATTTCAGAAGCTCGATATATTCCTGAATTTGATTATAATTCTTACTATACTTAATGATATGTGATGTATTGATATAAGTGAGATTTTGATTAATAAATTGCATGTAAATGATTGTGTTTGTTTGCAGCATTCTATTACTCAGGTTCGAAAACTAGACCGGGTAAGGGGTGCTAGATTTAATGGTATTAGATCTATAGATTTATCCAATTCTTGGATTAAATCGAGCTTAGAATCGAGCCTGGTGATACATGTCAAAGTTAGTCTAATGGTACGGTGCTACAAAATTTATGGGTTTGAATGGTTGGATCACTCAACTGCTGAAGTTTGGTCGGAATCAACTAAAAAAATTTTGTAGCAACTTGAATGCACCCCTCGAGAATGCGTAATTTGTGTTGTTTTTTTTGCTGCAAGGAGAAACATATACATGGTGGCAGATAGTTACATGCCACATACCTGCTAAGTGAGCTGATTGGGAGTTCTTTCAACCTGAGTTCCAGAAAAAGTACATCGGAGAATTATACTTAGAGAATTAAAAGTAAGAGTTTTTGTTATTAAAACAGAACGAGATGTCTACAATCAATTATGAACGTGAGTGTTTACGACTCAATAAATACGGTTCAGAGTTTGTGCCTTCCGAAGCTGAAAGTTGTAAATCTTTCTACGTGGTTTATGTAAAGAAATAGAGTTTAGCTTGTATCACACCGAATTTTAGAGTTTTTTTGATCTAGTTGAGTGAGCAAAAATGGTGGAGCAAGCTTTGGGCCTCGACAAGGAATAGAGCCTACACGAGTTGCTGGAAAATAAACAAGGGTTGCTAGTTCCCATACGTTACCTGAACGAACTAGAGATTCTAGTGGAAATTGGAGATCGACTTTTAAGTTCGATAGATATAAAAGAAACTGAGATCCACACATTCTTATATTTATGTTGAATTGGTTAAATTGGGAAGTTTAAAATCTAAGACGTCGAAAGTGGTTACGATTTTATTGAGTCTTTTAGGATAGACAGTGTTAGTCGATTAAGTGTGTTTTGTTAGAGATTCAAAATGTAACTTTTTCGATTGACTTGTTAATTATGCCATCTGATGATTTTGATTTGATTTTTTTATGGTATAGAATGAAATAGGTTCAAAAGGCTAAAAGCTAGATAGGATAAGTCGGCTAACAAGAAATAGAAGATGAAAGATAATTGGATGGGTTCGGTTTAACAAATAAAGAAAGATAGATAAGATAGAAGGTTGAAATGGATATCGAACTTAAACGTCAAGAGTGATTCAACACTATAGAGAGTGTCACCCCAGTTTTTATATTGTTTAATATGGAAAAATGGTTTGGTAGAAGGATAGGTGAACGCCACACGAAAAGGTTGGTGATAAGTTAAAAAAGGAGTTCAGATTGATGCCAGTAGCACGCTAGATAAGTCACTCGAGACTCACTAGAAATATAAAGGAAGATACCTCACAAGAACAAATGTTCATTCAATAAAAATGACAAAAAGTCCCTACAACTTAAAATATGCTAAGTATTTATAGCGTTACATAAGGCTAGCTGAATGGACAAAATTAACAAGACTAACGAGCTAAGCAATCGACTATGGAATAGGCTAGAATAATCTAGAATAAAATCACTAAGTATGCTGTCTAAATTCGACTGATTGGATCTGTAATGGATAGCTTCTTGATGAGGGAAAAATCAGCTGGATGAACTTGGATGCAAGGGAGCTTAATGGCCATGTCTAGGTTCAGTATTAGCTTGAATGAATCATCCAATAAGTGCTTCTTGGCCGAATAGTCACTTAGGGGAGCCAAAGAATCAGCACATAATTCATGTTGCTAGACATACATCCATTCTCCCATTCATTGTAACTAGCTATTCATGCATCATCCATTAGGCTTCCTTCATGAATTTAACTTGGAAATTAATTTAGTAGGTGCTCCTTGGTCGAATAGGTGCTTGGGAGACCACTGAGCAGCACACCATGCATTGTAGGAAGTCATGCATGAATCCTTCCTTTCTTGAACCTAGCTGGGCATGTACCTTGTATTTAATGCACCTCATACATTTGACTGCACCTACAAAAGCCATGAACACATTAATTCAAAGATATATTCAGTTGAACTAAGATTAAATAACATCAATACATATTGATTAACACACTAATTAAATTAAGACATAATTAATATAGACTTAGCTAGCATATTAATTTTGGCTAGCTCAAAAAGATGTGAAACACTTAATTAGCTGTAATGAGTTATTATATTCAGACATGAGCTGAAACATATTAAATAAAATAAAACAAATACTTAATTCATTTTAATGATTAAAGAAATGAGCTGGAATGAAACTAAATTGAGTTCAAACAAACTAAAATAAGCTCAAGTGAGCTGATTTTAGCTGAGTGGCGCTTGGAAAGCTAGAAATGAGCTAAATTCAGCTTGCACTAAGGTGCAAGGAGTCTTTCAGGAGTTGGCCCAAAATTCTTCATTAACATCGAGCTTATTTTCTTCCAAAAATTGAGTGATTAAAGCTGAAATAACTTCTTGAAGACGCTTAGCTCGAGCTCGAATCGTGGGTCCTGTAGGGAGCTCGATGGGATCAGGTTTAGAGCTTGTTGAGCTTTGGGGTGTGGTCATGTCATTCCCCCTTCTTCGAAGCGACTTGCCCTCAAGTCGAGCATTTGGTTCTCTTCAATGTTTGAAATAAAAAAGCTCGTAAAAATCTGATTAGAAATTAAAACTTGATAATTAAAAATGTTAACATCCTCAAAGAGTAAAGGATTAAAAATATGATAAGCTAAAGATGGACCAATCCTTTTTGATTCAGAAACAAATGGTTGATTGCCAAATACAAAGGATGGGCTAAGTTTTACCTTTTCAAATTGATTCTCCATATTCAGTCTCAATCTCAATTTGCTCCCAAAATACATGAAGAATTCATACAATTGGTCTTGTATACAAAGTCTTATTCGGTCAAAACATGCATACCTCATATTATCAAACAGTTTCAATATGCCAACATTACTAATAAGTGGACTCAATTGGATAAAAGGATAATTCATCTTGCTCACTCAAAGTGTGCCATGGCTGATTGGATGCAACCTTACTCGTTCGCTCATCAACATCATGATTTGTGTTAATAATGTTCTTGTTATCACCACCCAACACAAACAGTTCATTACTAAGCCAAAAAGAATAATCAACCACATCAGGATACATATATTTTTCAGAAATTAAAGCATCAACAAGAATTTCATCATCATTCGAATAGAGCAAATATGTTTGAAAATTTTTGGAAATCATACCTTGTTTACCTTTAGCAGTAGAAAATTGAGGATTAGTTTTACCTTTTTCAATCAACACAAACCTTCTCTCCTCGGAAATGTAGTGTAGTCGAAACTCCTTGCTCGAATTGACCTGAAATGATTAAGAAACACGAAAACAACGGTTATTCAAAACACTTTTTTTTTCTCACTCATTTTTCTTTTATTTTGTTTTCTTTTTCTTTATCAACGCTCTGGTTTTTCTCATAACTCGATTTATTTTCTCTCTATTTTTATTTTTTCTTTCTTTTTCATTTTTATTTTCTTCTTTTTTTCTCATTTTCTCCATGGATTGCTTTAATCGTTGCTGATCTTCCAAGACTTGTGGTGGCGAGAGAGGCGCCAAACTAACATTTTTGCCATTACGGTTGAAAGCATCTTGGTTAGCAAATCCATCATGTTTGACTCTTGGATCAAACTTCCATGGTCTTCCAAGTAACAAATGCCCAGCATGCATGGGCACTACTACACATAGCACCTCGTCATGGTACTTTCTGATTGAAAATTGAACAAGGGCTTGTTTGGTCACTTTTAGTTCAACACCTTCATTGAGCCATTGTAGCTTGTAAGGGCTCGGGTGTTTAGTAGTTGGCAAGGCAAGCTTCTCTATCATGAGTGTGCTTGCAACATTTGTACAGCTACCTCCGTCGATAACCAAACTACATACCTTCCCTTGAACATAACAACGGGAATGGAAAAGATTTTCTCGTTGTGGTTCACTTCCGGTGCTTTGTGTATTTAGGCTCCTTTTCACAACAACCATCTCGCCTTCAACCATATACTCTAACTCTTCTTCATCAACGGTAGGGGTATCAGCCTCGTTTTTGTTTTTTTCTTCTTCTTCCTCTAATTTGATATCACCGTTATGTCAAATCACCATTGCGCTTCGATTTGGGCACTGACTCGCAATGTGGCCCCTTCTGAGACACTTGAAGCATTTTATGTCTCTTAATCAATTTTGAAAATCCTCAATAACCTTGCCTTTGCTGGATTCAACCACAGGTTTAGTTGATTTAGTAAGCACCGCTAGTTCTTTCATTTGATTTGCTGAAGCACTCTTATTCACGCCTTGGCTCTATTTGGACACATTTGATGAGGAGTAACCCCGAACAGAGCCGTTCTTCTTGAGTTGCTTCTCCACTTGCTTCTCCACCTTAATAGCCATGTGCACCATATCAACAATCTCCACATAGTGTTGCAACTCCACATTATTTTCTATTTTGCGGTTAAGTCCGGCCAAAAATCGAGCCATAGTCACCTCGCGGTCCTCTTGTACGTCTGCTCGAATCATGGTAACTTTCATCTCCTTGTAATAATCTTCCATGCTTTTCGTCCCTTGGGAAAGATTTTGGAGCTTTTGGTAAAGCTCTTGGTGATAATATTAGGGAATGAACCTCCGACGCATCATAGATTTCATCTCGGCCCAAGTGCTGATAGGACGCTCGTCATTCTGCCTCTAGCTCATGGTAAGTTGGTCCCACCAAATCATAGCATAATCAGAAAATTTGATTGCTTCTAGCTTAACCTTCTTTACCTTGGAGTAGTTGTGGCACTCAAACATGAGCTCAATTTTCTTCTCCCACTCGAGATAAGCTTCCGGGTCTTAACAACCTTGGAATGGAGGAATGGTTAACTTGATACTCTTGAGATTGTCATCGTACCTCTCTCGTTGTTGTTGGCCATGGTGACATTGGCCTCTCATCCGGTCACTTACATTAGAGCCTTGGTCACTTTCGGCCTCACTCGGTTTGGATATTTCGTGTAACACCCCTTACCCGAGACCGTTGTCGGAGTCAAGCACGAGGCGTTACCTGACTTAACTTACTAGTTCGGAGCATAAAAATTTGCTTTAAAAAAATTTATTTGCTCATGTTCATTCAATATATCCCTAAAAAGTGCCCTCGAGACCCTAAAACATGCAGCGAAAATGGTTTGGGTCTAAACCGGGAACATTAAAAATGTTCCGAATACTTAAAAAAATCAAAATAATTTATTTTATAATTCACAATAAAACTGTCTACTTGCGTAACAGTCACTAATTTAATTATAAGTCGAGCTATGAAACTCAAAATTTAGATTTATAAATTTTCCCTGAAACTAGACTCATATATCTTCTTATCAAAAAATTTTCAAAATTTTTTGGTTAGCCAGATAGTACAGTTTATTCGTTAAAGTCTCCCCTATTTCACTGTCTGACGGTTTTGACCCCTATTCACTAGAAATCAATTATCTCATTGTACAGAATTCATATAATGTTCTCGTTTGTTTTTTTTTTTGAAAATAGACTCACTAAGGAACCTAGACATATAAATTATAACTCATAATTCTTTCTGTAAAATTTTTAATGATTTCCTAAAGTCAGAACAAGGGACTTCAAAAACCATTCTGACCCTGTCTCACTAAAATTCAAATATTACAAAATATAATTTTTCTTGCCTACACAGTTTCTTTCATATGAAAATAGACTCGATAAGCTTTAATTCTATTTCTCATTCAATCTCTAATTCCATTTCTAGTATCCTTGGTGATTTTTCAAATTCACGTCAATGCTGCTGTCCAAAAACTGTTCCATTACAAATTTTTACTTTTTTATAATTTCTTTGTATTAACTATCATTTAGACAAACATAACACCAAAACATGTTTTTAAATAGCCATTTCAATAGCTAAACATTATCGAGTACTTACATGCTATTCATTAGCCATATCATAAGGACACACACTCAAAATGACTAAGTCTCTATACATGCCATAACTTAAAACATTTCGAATCACAAAATACCGAGATAATCTGTTGATAGTGTGAAACGATCTCCGACGTCCTTACGATCCCTCAATTGGCTTGGCGATACTATAAAAAAAAGAAGAAAAATAAAGGGAGTAAGCGTAAAGCTTAGTAAGTTTACAAGCAAATAAATAACAACATTTATCATAAATAATTATACTCATAAATTATCATCAAGTATCATGATCTTTACTTTCTTCTTTACTTACTCTCTTACTTGTTTACTTACTTGCTTACTTAAATAACTCATAATTATAACTTACTCCTCCCTTGCCGAAATTTCTTTCTCAACTGATAACTGAGATACTTAACCCTTATAACTCATTTGAATCTATTTATTATGCTTTTACCCGAACTTTAATGTAACACAGTTTATTTACTAGCCCGTTGAACTACTTGGAATACTAAGGATACTCGGGTCTCCTGTCTGATAATAACATGCCAAAGCCATGTCCCAACATGGTCTTACATGGGATGTTTCCAATACTACAAATGCCATATCCCATATATGGTCTTACATGAGAGTTCTCATATCAGTGCCCATGTCATGTCCCCGACATTGTCTTACGGGGCACCTCTCATCTCAGTGCCAACGCCATGTCCCAGACATGGTCTTATGTGGGACCTCTCATAACCTCAATAATGCCAATGCCATGTCCCATACATGGTATTACATGGGATCACCTTCCATTAATGTCATGACATTTGTATCCGATACATTCCTAATGTTTCAATGAGACTTTTTAACACTGATTCTCTATCATCTCATACTTGAGTCAACATTAAATAATTTCTTGAAATAAGTACATAATTTCTGGAAAATAACAAAATTAATAATAATTATTGAAATATTTCATTTATTTACCGTAAACTTACCTCGGTACAAAATACGATCAAATCTAGCAACTTAGTCCTCAACCTTTTTCTTTCCCCGGTCTAACTCCGGATTTCGTTCCTCTTGATCTATAATAGCAAATTTAGCTTATTTAATACTCACATTCATCAAAACAGTCCTTGACTCGAACTTTGGCAAAATTATGATTTTGCCCCTAAACTTTTACATATTTACACTTTTGCTCGAAAACTCAGAAATTCAAACAGTCCTTGACTCAAACTTTGGCAAAATTATGATTTTGCCCCTAAACTTTTGCATATTTACACTTTTGCTCGAAAACTTCATCCCTTATTCTTATGTTTTATGATATGCTGAACATCTTTCCCTTCTATGGCAACATCAAATTCCTACTCTAACATTTACTTATGAACATTAGGTATTTTTACCGATTGTGTCGTTTTACTCGATTTCACTTAAAATCGCCTAGCAAAAGTTGTTTAACATAATTTAAAGCTTCATATTCCACCATGAAACATCAAAATAAACACATTTTACCTATGGGTATTTTTCCAAATATGAACCTAACATGAATTAATGGTAGAATAAGCTAAACCAAGCAACGAGGACTCCAAAAACGTAAAAAACATGAAAAACGGGGCTAAAATGCCCTTTTAATTCTTTTTCCATCTTTTTCCCTTTTAATTCTTTTTATTACCAAATGACTAAAATGCCCTTCATTAAAACTTTAGTTATTTTTATCTATGCATGCCCATTTTTGTCCATGAAAATCTAATGGTCTAATTACCATTTAAGGACCTCTACTTCAATTATGCACTTTAATTAAATCCTTTATCATCTAAAGCTCATATTTACCACTTTTACAATTAAACCCTAATATGAAATTCAGACATGCAATCGCTAAAATTTCTTATCGGTATTCTAACACATGCATCCAATCAATCGATAAATCATAAAAATTAATCACAATAAACTTTTCTATCTCAGATTCGTGGTTTCGCAACCACTGTTCTATTTACGCCCTATTTCGGGATGTTACATTTCGTCGTCTTGAACTCGTCTTCGGCCTCAGTTTCTCGATGGACTTAAAGGGGTCCTTTCTCGCTTGACTCTTCCATCCACATGATCGAGTCTTTCTTGTATTGGTTCCAACTTTTGATCAAACAATCGTTCAACCTCGCGTAGTAGTGCTTGTAAATTCAAGTCCGACACATTTCGAACAAGTTGTCTTTCCGCCATATTTCTTTTAGGGAATCTAGACATAAGGATATTAAAAACCTCACTTACAAAAACTCATAATTCCACTCAAAAAGAAAATAAATGTTTTCACTCACACTCGTGTTTGCACTCTTTTTAGGCTTTTTTGACTCTCTAATAAGCTCACAACTCTCGTGCCTTTTACCTCTCAATGTTTCTCTTGTAATTTTGTATTTTGTCTCATTTAGACTTACTTGCTGCTTTTGGGGTCAGTTTCAAAGTTGTTAACAATGGTGATAATGTATTGGGTGTAAAGTAGGCTGAAACAAAAATAAAATTGGTTTAAAGTGTGGCGTTTTAAGGATGGTAGATAAGGATAGTAGATAGAAGAACAAACTTTGCTTGATCGGGAAACAAGAATACGATCACAAAACTTTCAATACTTCTCCTTTTTTTTTAAATTCAATTTTTTTACTTCAATTATATTTTTTTTTCAATTACAGCTTGCTGATTACAATAGAGAAATCTTGAATACAAAATACAATATTTTTTACTAACCTACTTTGGGATGAATACGAATGTTGGTACTCCTTGTTTTAGTAGCTCTGATACCAAATAACGTGATCTGACTCAGTAGGTTGAGTCAAGTCTACATAAGTTACCTGACCATAGATGAGAAGTTTCGTTCGGTGTCGTGGGAAAGGTGTATTTTGGATAAGTATAGAGGTATAGGATGAAATAGGTTTAAAAGGCTAAAAGATAGATAGGATAAGTCGGCTAACAAAAAATAGAAGATGAAAGATAATTGGATGGGCTCGATTTAACAAATAAAGAAAGATAGATAAGATAGAAGGTGGAAATGGATAGCGACCTTAAACGTCAAGAGTGATTCAACACTTTAGAGAGTGTCGCCCCAGTTCTTATATTGTTTAAGTTGGAAAAATGGTTTGGTAGAAGGATAAGTGAACGCCACACCAAAAGGTTGGTGATAAGTTCAAAAAGGAGTTTGGATTGATGCCACTATCATGCTAGATAAGTCACTCGAGACTCACATGAAACAAAGAGGAAGATACCTCACAGGAACAAATGTCATTCAATAAAAATGTCAAAAAGTCCCTACAACTTAAAATATGCTAAGTACTTATAGCATTACATAAGGCTAGCTGAATGGACAAAATTAACAAGACTTAAGAGCTAAGCAATCGGCTATGGAATAGGCTAGAATAATCTAGAATAAAATCACTAAGTGTGTTTTCTAAATTTGACTCATTGGATCTGTAATGGATAGCTTCTTGATGAGGGAAAAATCAGCTAGATGAACTTGGATGCAAGGGAGATTAATGGCCATGTCTAGGTTCGGCATTAGCTTGAATGAATCATCCAATAAGTGCTTATTGGCCGAATAGTCACTTAGGGGAGCCAAAGAATCAGCACACAATTCATGTAGCTAGACGTACATGCATTCTCCAATTCGTTGTAACTAGCTATTCATGTAGCATTCATTAGGCATCCGTTATGAATTTAACTTGGAAATTAATTTAGTAGCTGCTCCTTGGCTGAATAGGTGCTTGGGAGACCACTGAGCAGCACACCATGCATTGTAGGAAGTCATGCATGAATCCTTCCTTGCTTGAACCTAGCCGTGCATGTACCTTGTATTTAATGCACCTTATACATTCAACTGCACCTACAAAAGCCATGAACACTTTAATTCAAAGATATATTCGACTGAACTAATATTAAATAACATCAAGACATATTAATTAACACACTAATTAAATTAAGACATAATTAATATAGACTTAACTAGCATATTAATTTTGGCTAGCTCAAAAAGATTTGAAACACTTAATTAGCTGTAATGAGTTATCATATTCAGACATAAGCTGAAACATATTAAATTAAATGAAACAAACACTTAATTCATTTTAATGATTAAAGACATGAGCTGGAATGAAACTAAATTGAGTTCAAATGAGCTGAAATAAGCTCAAGTGAGTTAATTTGAGCTGACTGGAGCTCGGAAAGCTAGAAATGAGCTGAATTCAGCTTGCACTAAGGTGCAAGAAGTCTTTAAGGAGGTGGCCCAAACTTCTTCATTAACATCGAGCTTATTTTCTTCCAAAATTTGAGTGATTAAAGCTGAAACAGCTTCTTGAAGACGTTTAGCTCAAGCTCGAATCATGGGTCCTTTAGGGAGCTGGATGGGATCAGGTTTAGAGCTTGTTGAGCTTCGAGGCGTGGTCATGTTAGGGTGATATTGGATTGTTGTAAAAACAAGTTTGTCGTTCATAGTGCTAATGGTAATTCGATAGAAGTGAATAGTGTGAAAATGAGTGATTTTACTCATATTAGTTTAGCAGTTCAAAATAATAAATTCGTGAATGAAGGTTGTGAAGTTATTCAGGCATATGTTATTAACTCGAGTACTGATAATAATCAAATCAGCAAGATTTGAATTATTTGTGAATTCCCTTATGTGTTTTCCAAGGAATTTTCGGGATTACCTCTACATCGTGAAGTTAAGTTCTCAATTGAAGTGTTCCCTGGCACGACTCCAATGTCAATTTCCCCTTATTGTATGAAACTGGCAGAAATAAAAAAATTGAAAGTTTAGTTGCAAGATTTACTGGACCCCAGCTTTATACGTCTTATTATATCGCTTGGGGAGCTTTAGTTTTGTTCGTTAAAAAGAATGATGGTTTGATGTGGCTTTGTATAAACTATTCACAACTGAATAAGCTGACGATTAAGAATCGATACCTCTTACCTTATATCAATGACTTATTCAATCAATTGAAAGGAGCTTCAGTCTTTTCCAAGATTGATTTGAGATTGGCTTACTACTAGTTTAAAGAGAAAGATAGTGACATACTGAAGGCAACATTTCGTACACGTTATGGTCATTATGAGTTTTTGGTGATGCCATTTGGATTGGCAAACACTCCCATGGCATTCATAGATCTCGTGAAGCTCATCTTCCAGCCCTATCTGGATCAGTTTGTAGTGGTTTTTATTCAAAATTTGATGCTGAGCACAAACAACATCTCAAAATCATTTTGCATGTTTTGCAAGAAAAGCATTTATTCGGAAAGCTTAGTAAAAGTGAATTCCGGTAACCCGAAGTTGTGTTTCTGGGACATGTTATTTTTGTAGATGGGATTCAAGTTGATCCGAGTTAGATCGAGGCTATATTATGTGGAAAGCACCGAGGAATGTGTGGAATGTCCATAGCTTTCTTGGTTTGGCCAGTTACTACCGAATATTTTTAAACTAGTATTCAAAAATAGCTATGTCGATGACAAAATTATTGCAAAAGAAGGTTCAGTTTTGTTTGGAGTGATCAATGCTAGGAGAGTTTCAAAAAATTGAAAACGATGTTGATCGAAGCGCCAATCTTGACTTTCCCTGAATGGGGAAAAGACTTTGTGGTCTATAGTGACGACTTGTTAATGATTTGGGTTACGTCTTGATGAAGGATGGTAAAGTAATCACATATGCATCCCGTCAGTTGAAAATGCACGAACGCAACTATCAATGCACAATTTAGAGCTAGCCACTATGGTTTTTGCTCTAAAGATCTGGAGGAACTATCTATATGTTGAAAGTGTCATATTATACCTATCACAAAAGTCATAAATACATCCTAACCCAAAGGCATTGAATTTGGGACAATGCCGCTAGGTTGAACTTTTGAAGGATTATGATTATGTCATCGATTATTATCCCAGGAAAGGTAATGGCATAGCTGAAACTTTGAGCAAAAAATTAGCAGTTGACTTGTGGAAAATGTATTGGTGGCCCGATATGAAAAGAGAGATAGTCGAGTTTATTGCTAAATGTTTAACTTGTTAGTGAGTTAATGCGGAACATTAGGTTCCCACCAGACTTCTTCAACCTATGTCGATTCCTGAATGGAAATGAGAGTAAAAAATAATGGATTTCATATCAGGGTTACCGTTATCTCTGAGCAAAAGAAATACCATTTGGGTGATAGTTGACAGATTTATGAAATCAGCCCATTTTGTTGCAGTCAAAACTGAGTGGTCATTTCAGAAGCTAGTGGAGGTTTACATTCGAGAAATAGTTAGATTTCACGACATACCTATGTCAATTATTTTTTATCGGGATCCCCAATTCAGTTCTAGATTCTAGAGACAGTTACATGAATCTTTAGATACAAGACTAAATTTTAGCATTACTTTTCACCCTCAAATAGACGGACAATTACATTGAGTTATTCAGATTTTGGAAGATATACTTCAAGCCTGTGTAATTGATTTTGAAGCAGGCTGGGAACGTTATTTAACGTTATTTGAATTTGTGTATAATAATAGTTCTCAGTTGAGCATTCAAATTCCTCCATATGAAGCATTATATGGTTGAAGGTATCGAACACCTGTTTCCTGATCCGATTTGTGTGAAAGAAAAGTTGTTTGGCAGGAATTGATTCAAGAAATGAAAGATATAGTTAAGGTGATCAGAGATAGATTGAAAGCAGCTTCTGATAGACAAATATCCTACCAGGATATGAAACATCATGATATTGGGTTTGTTGTGGGTGATAAAGTATTCATAAAGTTTCTCCATGGAAGAAAATATTACGATTTGGTCGAAAGGAAAAGTTGAGTCCTCAATTTATCAGATCGTATGAAATAACTGAAAGGGTTGCACCAATTGCGTATCGATTGGAATTACTGTCATAATTACAAAAAATACTTGGTGTTTTTCACGTGTCGATGCTTAGGAGATATCGATCATATCTGTCTCACGTTATTTCAACAGAAGAAATTTAAATTTACCTTAATTTGTCATACGAAGAACTTTCGGTTGAAATTTTAGCTTACGAGGTGAAAGAGTTAAGAAATAAAAGTGTTCCACTTGTGAAAGTCTAGTGGTATAGCCATAGTGTGAAGAAGCAACCGGGAACTAGAGAAGACGATGAGATCCCAGTATCCTCACCTCTTTTTAGGTAAATTTTATGGACAAAATTTCTTATTGGGGCAGAATTGTGACAACCCGAAAGTTAGTGGTGTTATAAATTTTTGTTTTGAAACCTTGCCCTAAATATTTTCATTAAATATTTACAAAGTTATATTAAAATTTAATTGAAAATCGGTCGAGTAATTTTATTGAAATACTGCTTAATTAGGGTGCAAGGGCTAAATCGTAAAAGTGTCAAAAATTCAATTGCTTATCGAATTATAATTTGAACTAAAATCAAGGGATTTAAATAGTAATTATACACCATAATACACATAGGTGGCCGATTGATGTATTAAATATCTATGTATATTATTACAAAATATTAGTAATTATATATATAAAATGAAAAATTTTTAAATTAAAGAAAAGATAAAGTTTTGGTGGAATGAAATATAAAGCATTCATTCTCTTTACACTGCAAAATTTTGAAACCATATTAAGAGAAGGGGGACGAACGACAAGGGTATTCAAAGTTTCAAACTTCAATTTAGTCATTTTCTTATAATTGTTATGTTTTTCGAATCCCGAGAGCTTAAGCTAGTTGACCCATGTCTTATTTTTTGATATTGTGAAGGAATTAGGAAGTTGTCATTGATAGATAGTTGAAGCTCTTGGTGATATTTTAATAGATTATAAGTCTGGAGTTGAAAAAGGACTAAATTATAAAGTTAATTGATGATTTTGTGCAATAGGGAATAACTTAAAAAAATTCTTAAATTCATTGTAGAAATGAGCAATAGGAAGTTAAATTAGGCCTAGAGTGGAATCAACATAAAAATTGGAGGTCAAATTTGAAAGTTATGTTAGTCCCGAATTTAGGGACTAAATTGAATAAAATAAAAAGTTGTATAAGATAGAAATTGAATGTGAAAATGGTTGTGTATTGATAATTTTATATATTTGTTTTAATCTGTAGCTAACGTCGACTAAGATTCCTCGATAAAAGAAAGGAAAAGACAGTCTCGACAAATAGCTTAGAGTTTACGATTTGAGCTTTTATAATTCGAACAACTTTGTACTTGTTGCACATTGACTTGTTATGCATGGTAAGAACGTAAGGTGAGATACTCTGTGATAATGAGATGTATGAGATGTATTAGATTGATTTGAATTGATTGATGTTCATTAGGACTAAATTGAATATATGTAGAAAGTTTGTATGTTTATGTAAAACTGAAATTGAATATATAATGAGATGATTGTTGCTGCCATATGTTTGAATAAATGAATTCATAAATAAAATTTATGTAAATTGAGATATTGATTGAGAATCAAATGAATAATGAATACCTTATTAACTGTTCGAGCAGAGTCAGATATAGGAAGAGTTCAGGGTTACTTCGACTGCGAGTCGATGAGGCACTAGGTGCCAATTTTCTTTAGTTATACAGATGACATACTAGGTGTCAAACTTATTGATAACATTGAGTGCAACTATTTTGCTTTAGGTTTATCTGATAAGGCACTGGGTGTCAAACTTGTGTGTTGATTGGATTCGTGTAACCATCTGAGTCCAACTCGTGTTAATAGGAAAATAAAAGATAAAAACTAGATGTATATATCTAAAATGATGATAATGAATAAGCCTCTAAACCCATGAGATTGGAAAGTTGATATGAGATGTGGAAATTCATTTTGAGATGGCAAAGGGTTATGAAATAAAAGAAAAATGTCGAATGGAATGTCTATTTGTGACATGAGTTGAAAAATGGGAGATATGCTCATTGAATAAATGAAGTTGGAAATTGATATATCAAAAGATTTGTGAAATAGATTTCTATGTGTTTATATTAACAAGATATGTTAGTTTGAACAAAGTATATATGTGAATTGGCATTAATGACATATTAATTGCATATTACCATTCACTTTTATCTTATGCATTTAAAATTATTTATGTTATGTTAATGTTCGGATTATTGAAATACCACTGAGTTATACTCAGTGAATAGTTTTTTTCCATGTGCAAGTTAGGTACTTTTTTTGTACTAGCCCGCTTTTCAGTGGTGTCAGAAAGAGTGGTTTCGGGGTCACCAAATCTGACGAGTAAGTTCTTAACTATTATTTTTAATATTTACGAGTTAATTGTGACTTTGAAAAGGTTTGGATAGAGTGATTTTTGTTTTATAAGCGATTTATTAAGTTCAAGTGGTAAAACCCTAAGGTCAAGTGATTTTAGAAAATGAGGTATCGGGATATCGTTATTCTAAACCAAGCCGTAAATATTTTTATAAATATTTACGAAGTATCATTAAGGTGATAATAAAGTTTCGTTGAAAAATTTTAACGTTTCAATGGTTAATTAATTAAAAAGGACTAAATTGAAAAAGATGTAAAATTTAATTGCTATTTTCCTCAAATCTTTCGTTGAGAGGTAAAGGATTAAATCCTTTTAAGAAATAAAGTTTTTGCTCGGAATATGAATCAAACCGATGGACCCCTTAACTCTTAGGGGGATTAATAGAATGAATCACACTTTTACCACTAAACTATACCCACTACAATGCGATTATTGTATTTATTGTATATTTATTGTATATAAAGGGACCCTTTGTCGAACAGGGGAATTGGGCGTAATCAAGATAGGATTACAAGACAGGAGCCTAAAAAATCCTGAAAATTAGGGCCTTGCCACCTTTTGTCAAAAGACTTGTGTTATAGGAGTTTTGATAGATAGGATTCGACAAAAGGACTTAGTCATAGCATAAATAACATAAAAATGGATTGTGCAAAAATCCATAGTTTTTTTTTATTTGAGTGATTAAATGGTTAATTGAATAAAGAAAAAGGGACTTAAATGGTAATTAGACCATTCAAGAGGTTAGTGGACAAATATGGACATGACTTTGGTGTTTTATTTATTTATTAACCAATGGTAAAATGAAAATTTAATAATTAATTAAATTAAAATAAAAAATAAGTAAAATATGAATGGTTGTCATCTTCTTCCCCATTTTACAATTGAAGTCTTCCATGGTTGTAAGCTAGGTTTCGACCAATTTCAAAGTTTTGCATGGTAAGTAATTCTTACCCGTTTTTTTTAATAATTCTTATGTTTTTGAGATCGTTGCAATTATGTCCAGCTAGCCCGTACCTTTGATTTTGAAATTGTTAAAGATTTTGAATGTTTCCATTAATAAATCTTGTGATTTTTGATGCAAGATGATGAATTTGGAATGTTGATTGATATTTAAAAGTATTTTGTTAAGTGATTTTGATGAATTTTTCGATTAGGGACTAATTTGTTAAATTAATTAAAGTACAAGGATTTAATGTGAAATTACTGCATAAATGAGATGTTTTGAATATCACGAACATTTGGATAGCTTGGGTTTGTATTAAAAATGGTTAATTTGCATGTTTTGGGCTCAAGGACAAAATTGAATAAAAGTAAAACATTAGGGCAATTTTGTAAAAATTTAAAAATGACCAAATTGCATGAAATGAATTATTTTATTGTATAAATTAATAAATTGAACGAAATTATTAATTTAGATCAAGATCGGGTGGAAAATCGAGGAAAATGGAAAATTACCAAAATGCCCCTGAATCTTTGTATTTTTGCAATTTAGCTAGGTAAGTTCTTATGAACTATATTCTGTATAATTTTGATTAAATTGAATGTTAATATGTGATTATATTACGATTAAATCTATATATATATGTTAGCATGCAATTTATTATGTTATGAAACGACGTAAATCCAAAGACGTACAACGATTATCAAGTCTCGTTTGAACCTTAGGCATTCGTAGGATACAAATGACATGTCATTAGGGTTACCGATTTCAGCTTGCATGAGCTTACTGTTATTCAGCTCGGAGGAGCTTACCATTTACAGCTCGTAAGAGCATACCGATTCAAAGCTCGTGTGAGCATACATGTATCCAACGATGGATTACAGTTCAATACACCTCGTGTGTGCTACCCAAGTATCCAACGATATTCTAAATGGTTCAACGGGAAATGCTTTGTTACAAGATGATATGAGTTTGATACGAACTAATACAGGTATATACATGAAATGCATGGAAATGATGGTACATGATATATTGATATATTGAAATGGATGATATATGTATACGAAGAAACAATAAGAGAATGATATGTATCATGTGACATGTACGTATATGAATATCTTTGATATGTTGATACATGGAAATTATGTAAGTTGAGAAGAGTAATAAACTCAAGTGTGACATGTTGAGATAATAAGGTTATCGATGTTGAATTTATATGAAATATGTTCAAGTATGCTAACAAGTGTTGTTGCTTGATGCTTAGGCAAGTGCCGAGCTGTTGGTTGAATGGTAATATGTTTAATTATAAGTTGCATTGAAATAGTAAGTGCTAAAATGAAAATATGCTTGTGCTCATGAAAGAGTGGTAAGGTTTAAATTATTCAATTTCTTATGAAATGGCTTATCATGTGATTAATTCGAAAAGGGCTATGTTTAAATGCACTAGCTTATGGCTATGGTTGTATGATATATAGGACTTGTGTGTTATGCATATGGAACGAGTGTGGAAAGTAAAGAAATGCAAATGAAAATAAAGAAATTTGGAAGATTTTAAAGTTGTTTAAAATCCTACTATGCTAGGGATAATATGTATAAGTGATATTGTGGATTTACTCTTTTTGTGAGTTGTTGAATTTGGTTTCATGAATCGTGTGGTATCGGTATATGATTATTCTTGATATGTATAAATTTCATATTAGAAATGGATTGTTATGATTAAAGTTTATACAAGCTTATTAAGCATTCATTGCTTATGTAGTTTTTTTTCTTTACTTTTTAGATTATCGAAAGCTCGATCGGGTTGGAAGCCTGTCGGAGTTATATCACACTATTCATCGATTCTATCGGTACTTTCGAATGTTTTGATTTTGGCTATAATGACATGTATAGATTATTTTGGCTAAATGTTGGCCTATATGTGTTTTGTTGAGATTAGCCACTTATTTGGCTTGTGTTTTGGTATTTTGGTATGTGAATAATTTGCCTTATAATGTTGATGTGTGGAATGATTTGTGGTTGAATGATGAAAGGTAAAATAGTAGTTGAATATGCATATGAGATATGTTTTATAACTTGGTGTGATTTGGTACAATGCTATAGTAAGTGTATATGTATTTGATACTATTGAATAAGTGGCACAATTGGTACCAAATGGTAAGTTTGGTAAATGATTTACATGTTGTGTATTAATGAAATTATACATAAAAGTTGGTTGATTACTTGGTTACATGGATTATATGGTTAAACATGTTTATAATTGTCATTTGAGGTGCCTAAGGGCATATTGGTTGTATGTGATATACTACATGTTTAAGGCTTGATTTTACTTGTTTTGGATGCCATAATATGGCTTGTTTATATGAACAATGTTAAGAGCACGTGGATGCCATATTGGGTGAGAAAAATGGCTTGTAAAATAGCTTATTTTCGTTCACATGGGCAGAGACACGGGCGTGTGTCTCAGTCATGTGTGACACACGGCCAGGTGACACGACCGTGTGTCACCAATAGCATGTAAAGGTTTGCAAGTTAGTATGTTTATACGACCTAGAACACAAGCGTGTGGCTTGGCCATGTGACCCAAGTCAGTATACTCACACGAGTTGGGACATGGTCGTGTGTCCCTATTTTGAATGACCACATGGCCTAAGACATATGGGCGTGTCTCTTGGTCGTGTGAGTTACACGGCCTAGCCACACAGCCGTGTGACCCTTGCAGTTTTGAAAATTTTAAGTGTTTCTGAAAAGTTCTCTAAGTTTTTGATTTAGTCTCGATTTGTTTCTATTGTGTATTTTGGGCCTCAAGGGCTCGTATAAGGGACAATATGTATGATTTTGATTAGTTTTTGACATGAATGCTATAAGATATGAAATGTTTGCATTTTCTGTCTGTTTGATTTGTAAACTTCAGTAATGCTCCATAAACCTATTTCGGTGACGAATTCAGGTTAGGGGTGTTACATTTTTATTCAATCGTCAACTTAAGCATCCAACGAAAATCCCAAACTCAAGTGTTTGTGTTGTTTCTTTTTCGATCATGGCATGTACCTAAGGTGTCATTTGGAAATATAAAATGTCCTATTTTGGATTTGGAGAATTATGTGTATGTGTTGGAAATGGCCATTTTAAAGTTATCTTGTAAAATTAATTTTGCATACATACTTAATGATCTAATTGGTGAGTAGATAATATGCTAGGTTATAGGTTTGGTTGGTACATGATTATAAAAGTGATGAATGGTATGCATATGCTAGGTTTGAATTAATTTGGTAAGGCTTTCTGCATGCTTGTATGGTTGATATTGAATCATTATAAGGAGTTATAAATGGTTAAACATTATACGCCATGTGTATTGTATTGAGGTGCCTTGGAAGGCATATTGGACTGTTTTGAATGTGGTGTTTTGTTTGAATTTGAATTGTTGAATTGAGGTGCCAATTGTGGCGCATTGGTTAGGCACTTAGGTTGATTGTTAAAAGTGATATTCTTCGTATGATATTGATGCTTTTGAAGTGGTTAAGAATTGTTAGAATGTGTTTCTTGTGACATAAGTGAATTATAGTTAAAAGGCTTGTTTTGGAAGGTTTCTACAGGTAAACAAGACATGATACACGGCCTAACACACAGATGTGTTATACACGGGCTTATGGCATGACCATGGGGTTTGCACCTTTAGGGTGATTTTGTTGCACACTGCCACAGTTTGTTACATGGCCCAGTGACACGATCGTGTAACATCTTTCGAGTATTTGCAGTTTTGACACACACGACTTAAGAGAGCTACCAGGTTTGTTCGCAAGGCTGTGTGACTCCAGCTCCACATGACATCAGCCTGTTACACTATTTGCCCACACTGCCTCAGCCCTTGACACGGTCTGGGGACACGACCATGTGACCCCTGTTTGTAGATTTCCTATCTTTTTGTTTTTGTCTCAACCTAATCCTTGTTTGCTACCAGGCTGGTTTTAAGCTTTCGTAAGCTCTATATATGTGATGTATTGATATTTGAATGAGATTTTGATTAATAAATTGCATATAAATGATTTGTATTTGTTAGTAGTATTTTATTACTTTGGTTCAGCGACCGGATCAGGCAAGGGGTGTTACAAAATATCCACCCATACAATTCTACCGGCAGCCTGAGTACAAGGAAGGAAGGAGGAGGAAAAAGACGAGGATGCCAAGGAAGAAAGATGCGATCTGCCTCGGGTTAGTGAGTCGAGTCATCTTAGTTGCCCGATCGTCAACAAGAAAGTAGCTTTCCAAACTTGTATAGTCTTGTAGTCGGATAAATAATAAAATAATGCGTGTAATTAAGATTGAAATAGGTTAAATATAATTTAGATGGGTTAAGTAAGCAGTGGAATTCAAGATAGAAAATTTTGATAATGGATGGAATGGAATTTGAACTTAAGCGTTAAGAACGAACCAACACTATAAAGAGTTCGACCCAGGACTTATATGGCTTAAGGTGGGTTGGTGATTGAAGAAAAAGGACCTTGACCTATTACCTAAAAAGGTAAGAACCAAAGGTATCAAAAAGAGAATCGAGTTGATGCCACTGACAAGCAGATAAGTCAAGCGAGACTCGAAAGAAATTTTGAGAGGAGAAATCCTCACAAAGAACTCAAAGTTCAATTTGATTAAAATTTGATCAAAGACCCATACAAAATGAAATTAGCTAAGTATTTATAGCTATTCCTAGGCTAACCGAATGGACAAAGTTACATGACTTAAAGACTAAGCATTCGGCCTTAAATGAAATAAAATGTATTAGAATAAAACTATTAATTGCCTTGTCTATATTCAACTATTTGGGACGCCATTGGACAACTTCTAGAAGAAGAAAAATCAGCTGTAATTGGAAGCTTTGGAAACCGATTGGCCATGTCTAGGTTTGGCCACGTGCTTCAATTAAGCTCAATTAATTTGCTTTGGTTCATTTGAATGTTGAAGGCTTAAATGAGTAGCTTGAAGAGTTACTTGAAGTGTGAACTCCAACTTGAAAGGTCACTTGAATTGGAAAGCTCAAAATCGAATGGACAGCAAATGTGAATGGGAAAATCGGTTGGTGTGAACTCATTGAAGCAGCATGGGAATTTGTTTCGGCTAACTTGAGAAAGTTAATGGGCAAATACTCTTTGGCCGAATAGGTACTTGGGAAGGCCAATAACAAGTACACAATACATTGTAGCTGACCATGCATGAACCTTTCTATTTGTTGCATCCAGCCATGCATGCACCAAGCTTTAATTATCATTCATGTATTCGGCTACACCTAGAAGACATTGAATCCAATATTAAATTCGGCTATGAAAAATTAAAACATATTTAAACACTTTAATAAATATCTAATAAAGCTAAGACAAATTAAATATAGACTTAATGAAGACAGATTAATTTAGCTAGGTCTAATTGTGCTAAAACATGCAATCAGCTGTACTAAGCTAAAGATTAATTAATGAGCTGTAACAAAATAAATTAAATGAAGCAAACACTTATTTTATTCTAGCAATAAAGTAAATGAGCACGAAATAATTTGGAATAAGCTGAAACGAGCTTAAACGAGCTGATTTGAGCTGAATGGAGCTAGGGGAGCTATTGAGGAGCTGAGGTCAACTTGCAAAGAGGTTGCAAGGAGTCTTCATGGAGCTGTTACAGACTACTTCAATGGGTTTGGACAACACTTCAACCCATATTCGTGAGATTAAGGCCGAAATGGCCTATTTGAAAAGCTTGGCTCATGCTCGCGTTATAGGTCCTTTTGGCAGCAACATTGGTTCCTTATTTGAGCTAGGGGAGCTGTCGGGCATGCTTATATCATTCCCCCTCTTCAAAACGACTTGTCCTCAAGTCGAAATCTGCCTCAAAAGGAGACAAATCAGAAACATTAAAACTAGCGCTGATATTATATTCACCAGGTAAGTCGAGTTTGTAGGATTTCTCATTGATTCGTTCTAGGACTTGGAATGGTCCGTCTCCTCGAGGTAATAGTTTGGACTTTCATTGGGCTGGAAAACGCTCTTTGGACATATGATTCCAAACCCAATCTCCAGGTTCAGAACAACTCTTTTTCATCCCTTATTGGTGTTTTGCACATAAGATTCAGTCCTTGCCTGTATGTTGGCACGAACTTTTTGATGGAGCTCCTTAACATAATCAACTTTCTTTCTAACATCAGAATGTATCAATTGATCATTTGGTAATGGCATTAAATCTAATGGAGTTAACGGATTAAAACCGTATACTACTTCAAAGGGTGAATGTTTAGATACTGTATGGACGGATTGGTTGGAGGCGAACTCAATATGTGGCAAGCATTCCTCCCATGACTTCAAGTTCTTTTGGATGATTGCTCGAAGTAACATTGATAAAACATGATTGACCACCTCAGTTTGGCCGTCAGTTTGGGGATGACAAGTGGTTGAAAATAGTAGCTTAGTTTCGAGCTTCCCCCATAATAATCTCCAAAAGTGACTCAAAAACTGAGCATCGCGATCGGACATGATTGTTCTCAGAATTCCATGAAGTCGAATGATTTTCCTAAAGAAGAGATTAGCAATATGAACAGCATCGTTAGTTTTTGTACATGAGATAAAATTTGACATTTTAGAAACTCTATCGACTACAGCGTAAATAGAGTCCTTCCCTGTGTTTGTTCGCGGTTATCCAAGGACAAAGTCCATAGAGATATCCATCCAAGGAGCTTCGGGTATAGGCAATGGAGTGTATAGGTCATGGGGTTGAATCTTGGACTTGGCCTTTCTACACATTATGCAATGTTCATATACTCGTTCAACATCTCTTCTCATCCTCAGCCAATAAAAGTGTGCTTGGAGCATTGTTAAGGTCTTACTTATATCAAAATGTCCCATAAGGCCACCGTTATGCTCCTCAAGTACAAGCAAGTCCCGAATGGAACTTTGTGGAATGCACAATTTTCCTTCCTTGAAAAGGAAGCCTTCGTACCTATAAAATTTCTCAATAGAAGCATTCTCACAAGCAGCAAATATCTCACCAAAATCATCATCATTAGTATACAAATCTTTCAATAAAGAGAAACCTAGCAATTTAGAATCAAGAGTCCATAATAAAGAATGCCTTCTCAAAAGTGCATCAGCCACAATATTATCTTTACCTCTCTTATACTTGATAACGTAAGGAAAAGATTCGAGGTACTCGACCCATTTTGCATGATGCTTATTCAACTTTTATTGGCCTTTAATGTGTTTAAACGCTTCATGATTGGAATGAATCACGAACTCCTTTGGCCATAGGTAGTGTTTCCACGTTTCTAAGGCTCGAATAAGTGCGTACATTTTTTTGTCGTAAACGGGATAATTGAGTGCGGCACCATTGAGCTTCTCACTAAAATATGCTATAGACCTTCCACTTGAGTAAGCATAACCCTGATTCTAACTCCTGATGCATCATATTCAATTTCAAATGTTTTAGTAAAATCAGGTAATGCAAGTAAGGGTGCGTTAGTAAGACAATCTTTAAGTAAAACAAAAGCTTTTTCTTGTTCTTCGGTCCAATGAAAGGCTGAATTCTTTTTAATCATGCTTGTCAAAGGTGCGGCCACAGTGCTGAACTTGTAGAAGCTCGCCAAGCCATGGAAGCTTCGCACTTTGCTGTCACTTGCTGGTCTCGGCCACTCTTGAATCGCTTTTATCTTCTCTTGGTCAACTTCAAGACCTTTCGGGCCCACCACGAAACCTAGAAAAATAACCTTGTCAGAACAAAACATACACTTTTTAAGGTTGGCATATAAGGTCTCCTTTCGAAGAACCTTCAAAACAGACCTAAGATGTATTACATGTTCATCCAACGTCTTGCTATAGATAAGAATATCATCAAAATACACAACAAAAAACTTACTGATAAAAGATCTTAGAACATAATTCATTAACCTTATAAAGGTACTAGGAGCGTTGGTTAGGCCAAACAGCATGACCAACCACTCATACAAACCGTGCTTACTTTTGAAGGCCGTCTTCCATTCGTTGCCTTCTTGGATGCGAATATGATGGTAAAGACTTTTCAAATCGATTTTCCAAAATAATTTGGCACCACTTAGTTCATCAAGCATGTCATCTAAGCGAGGTATCGAATACCGTTAGTTAATAGTAATCTTATTCACAGCTCGACAGTTAACACACATTCGCAACGTTCTGTCTTTCTTCGGCACCAGCAAGATGGGCACGACACAAGGACTACGACTTTCGCGGATATAACCCTTCTCCATCAACTCATTAATTTGTCATTGTAGTTCTTTAGTTTCTTTGAGATTCATCCTATATGCTGGTTAGTTCGGAATGACAGCTCCGGGCACGAAATCAACCTGATGCTTGATCCCACGAAGAGGTGACAACCCACTCGGAGTTTCTTCCGGGAACATACCTTGAAAATCCTGTAAGAGAGACACAATAGAAGAGGGTATATCCTTGGGTAACTCGTTAGTGTTAAATAAATTTCCCTTATACATAAGTACAAGAACAGATTGTTTCATTGTCAATACTTTCTAAACATCACTCATTTTTGCAATCAAACTTTTTTTCTCATTTTCTTTTTCTTTTTCTTCCTTTTTTTCTTTTTCTTTTCTCATTTTCTTTTATCTTTCTCTTGTTATTTTTCTTTTCTTTTCCTCATTTTCATTTTTTTCTTTTTCTTTCAATTGATCTACAGAAATTTTCAATTTCATTTGATCCTCGTAAACTTGCTTTGGGGTCAACGGGGCTAACGTGAATTTCTTTCCCAAATACTTAAATGTATACCAATTTTATATCCTTCATAGATAACTCTTCGGTCGAACTGCCACTGTCTTCCAAGCAATAGATGACTCGCATGCATGGGTACTACATCACAATGCACTTCATCCTCGTATTTTCCAACTAAGAAGGATATAAGCACTTGTTTTGTTACCTTTTTAGCTCACAACCATCATTGAGCCATTGTAACTTGTAGGGGCTCAGATGCTTGGTAATTGGCAAACCAAGTTTCTCCACCATTAGGGTACTTGCTACGCTGGTACAACTTCCACCATCGATAATCACACTACCAACTTTTCCTTGGATTAGACATCGTGTATGGAAAATGTTTTCCCTTTGCTATTCATTCTCCATAGTTTGGATGCTTAGACTTCTTCTGACAACAAGTAACTTACCATCAAATGTGTGTTCCAACTCCTCCTCTTGGTGGATTGTTGTCTTGGGCTCATTTTCACCCATAATTTGCTCCACACTTCTTGACATTGAAAAAATTTAAACCTCACCACAAATCCTCACTTTTCACTCAGAAAGAAAGAATAGTAGCACTCACACTCGTGTTTACTCTCACTATTGGCTTTTTCTTCTCTCTAATGAACTCGTAACTCTCGTGCCTTTTACCACTCTTTTCTTCTCTCGTAATTTCATAAGAGTCTCTTTAGATCAAATCTCAGTCTAAGGGTGTCGGTTTCAAATGGTTACAAAGGAAAATGATGAATAGGTTAGGGTAGGCTGAAAAAAGATAACAATAGGTTTAGGTGTGGTGTATAGGGTGATATAAGAAAGGCTACAAAAGATAAAACACTTTAAACTTTTAAGACTTTTTTTTTAACTTCGTAAATTGTTTTAGTATTTCGAATATTTTTTTCAATTAAAAAAGATGAATAAATACAATTGAGTGCCCTTTTGTTTATGCATGAATTTTTTTCAACACTTTTTTTTTCACGAACTTGCTTTGGATTGACCTCGAACGACGGTACTTCTCGTTTTAGCAAGCTCTGATACCAAATGATGCGATCCGCCTTAGGTTAGTGAGTTGAGTCGTCTTATTTTCCTATTCGTCATCGAGAAAGTAGTTTTCCAAACTTGTATAATCTTGTAGTCGGATAAATAATAAAATAATAGGTGTAATTATGATTGAAGTAGGTTAAATATAATTTGGATAGGTTAAGTAAGTAGTGGAATTAAAGATAGATAATTTTGATAATGGATGGAATGGAATTCAAACTTAAGCGTTAAGAACGAACCAACACTATAAAGAGTGCAACCCGGGACTTATATGGCTTAAGGTGGGTTGGTGATTGAAGAAAAAGGACCTTGACCTGTTACCTAAAAAGGTAGGAACCAAAGGTTGATAGAAAATCGGGTTGACGCCACTGATAAAAAGATACGTCAAGCAAGACTTGAAAGAAATTTGGAGTAGAGAAATCCTCACAAAGAACTCAAAGTTCAATTTGATTAAAATTTGATCAAAGATCTTTACAAAATGAAATTAGCTAAGTATTTGTAGCTATTCCTAGGCTAACCGAATGGACAAAGTTATATGACTTAAAGACTAAGCATTTGGCCTTCAATGAAATAAAATGTATTAGAATAAAACTATTAATTGCGTTGTCTATATTCAGCTATTTGGGACACCATTGGACAACTTCTAGGAGAAGAAAAATCAGTTGAATGTAAATGGCAGCTTTGGAAATCGATTAGCCATGTCTAGGTTCGGCCATGTACTTTAATTAACCTCAATTAATTTGCTTTGGTTCAGCCGAATGTTGAAGGCTTAAATGAGTAGCTTGCAGAGTTACTTGATGTGTGAACTCTAACTTGAAAGGTCACTTGAATGTGAAAGCTCAAAACCAAATGGACAGCAAATGTGAATGGGAAAATCAGCTGGTGTGAACTCATTGAAGCAGCATGGGAATTTGTTTGGACAACTTGAGAAAGTTAATGGGTTGCTACTGTTTGGCCAAATAGGTACTTGGGAAGGCCAATAACTAGCACACCATACATTGTAGTTGACCATGCATAAACCTTTCTATTCGTTGCATCCAGCCATGCATGCACCAAGCTTTAATTGTTATTCATGTATTCAGCTGCACCTAGAAGACATTGAATCCAATATTAAATTCAGCTGTGACAAATTAAAACATATTTAAACACTTTAATAAATATCTAATAAAGCTAAGACAAATTAAATATAGACTTAATGAAGACATATTAATTCGACTAGCTCTAATTGTGCTAAAACATGCAATCAGTTGTACTAAGCTAAAGATTAATTCATGAGTTCTAACAAAATAACCTAAATGAAACAAACACTTAGTTTATTCTAGTAATAAAGTAAATGACTTGGAAATAAATTAAAATGAGTTCAAACGAGCGAAAACGAGCTGATTTGAGCTGAATGAAGCTCGGGGAGCTATTGAGGAGCTGAGGTCGACTGGCAAGAGGTTGCAAGGAGTGTTCATGGAGCTGGTACAGACTTCTTCAATGGGTTTGGATAGCACTTCAAGCCATATTCGTGAGACTAAGGCCGAAATGGCCTCTTTGAAAAGCTTAGCTCTTGCTCGCGTTATAGGTCCTTTTGGCAGCAACATTGGTTCCTTTTTTGAGCTAGGGGAGCTCTCGGGCATGCTTACATCAAAGAAGGAGAAGAGCCAACCCATGACTACGACCTTGATGACGCATTCCTACTGGAACAACCGATAATTGTAGGGGTCAAATTTGGTAGCACAAGCCAAAGCTCCCTGACCCAATCTACGGGTAGGCGAGACACTGAGATTACTATAGGTCATGGGAAAGCCCTATTCTTTGCAGAGAACGATTGATATCCAATTTAGAGTAAAATTTTTAAACTCGTATTTTATTTTATTTTGGGACTTTATAATTTTGAATTTGGATGATTTTATTTTTTATTTTACTTTAATTAGTTATATTTAACAAAAAAATTGTATATTAATTCTGTGTAGGAACCCCATAAATTATGAGGCACTACAAATTAGAGATAAATTGGTACGAGGAGGACCATTCGACTACTCCGAGGCACTTCAACACTTAAACTAGATAGTCTCTTCTCTTATCATTTGGGTGCACATTAGGCACAATGTGCCTAATAAAGTGTGTATGTGTGTGTCATAGAATTTTTCAATTTTTTTTTCAAATTTTTCAAATTTTTATTACTTGTTTTTTAAGGTTTTAGTATTTATATTTATATTTATATTTTTGTGTGCTTGTTTGTGCGCAAGCTTGTATAAATACAAGTGACTGATTAGTAGTATGTAAATAGGATTTTGTGTATATATTGTAAATTTAGCTCGATAGCAATTGATTTTAGATTGTTTAATGTTAAACTAATTAGTTCACTTTGTTACACTGTAAATATGTGAAAGTGTATTAAGTATACCAAATAAAAAAAGAAGTACATAAGAAACATATATTTTTATTTGAATTATAAGTTGTTAGAATGTTAAATTTTAGTTCATTGAATCCATGAATTGAAACACTTAGAGATGACTTAAGGCATTGTTTGGTCACAACTAGAGCCAAAAAGCCAACCCCATGTATGAATTCCCTAGTACCATATTTTTTAGCCTAATTCCATTTTCTTGATGAACATTGTATGAAACCATGGGATTGATACATAATCTCTTGATCCTTTTCTTTATGGTCCCAGCAAGAACTTAGACGACGGGTTATTAATATTGAGGGTTAGGCAGATACATCATATTGGTTTTAAAATAAAAATAATTAATAGTGAAAATGTAACACCCCTTGCCCGGTCTCGTCACTGGACTTGAACAAGATGATGTTACTATAGAATACTTAAACAATTTTGAAACATTCAACTTATTGGAATGTGCAATAACATGAGTTGACAACTTATTTCATTTTTTCCACATACTTAAAACTTTACAAAATGTATATTTAATCTAACCATACATAATATCCTGTGTTTTTAAAATTTTTGGCTAAAGACAATAAAACCAGTTCTTAGTTTACTAGCCTACAGACTATTCCTATATGTACATGTTACAAATATACAATAAAGAGGTTCACAACTAAATCAATAGCTTTTGGCTTAGTCCTTTTCCCGTAATTCAAAAAGGCTTTTGATACCTAAAAGAAATAAATCAAGACACATGGTAAGTTTAAGATGAACTTAGTGAGTTCGCATGATGTTTACTCACCCATACATACGACTTGTATGGAATATAAGTCACACATAAGGACAACTAATACGTTAAATAGTACACGTAAGAATGTAAGAAACAAGCATAAAATACACTTTGCTTAAATAAATAGTTAGCCTTCACTCTCTACGAAGATATGTGTTATGATAAGTATAGGTGAATTTAGCCAATGCAACTTGTACAGATGAAAAATCTAGGCGAAGTCATACTTCGGTAATACACACTAGACACATGCCTGTCTATTCATGTCTACGAACACATACCCGCCCTCGTATATACAAATCTATTCTTAAAGATAATTATTGCAATCGTGCTTGGAGAACTTAGACTCGCAGACTCACACTATGCGAACTTGTTCGCATGGACTTTCTTCACGAACTTATTTCCATTAATTTTCATATAGTGAAGTCCTAGAGGATCGACTTAGCCTAAGAGCTTCAGTACAAGTCCTACAGACTATCTTAGCTTGTAATATAGTCCTTACAGACTCATACTTGTGGTCAATTCGATGAACTCATACTTAGGTGGTAATCCATGCAGAATCTTACTTGAATGATGGTCTTGGTAGACTTACAACCACTGATTCTCATTTAGAGAAACCCACTTGCGAATACATACTTAGTAAATTTGTACACGTAAATTCATGTTGCACGAATGATCTTGGTGGACCATGCTTGGCTAAATATGCTAGTATGCTTGAAGACAAGTCCTGTGGACTATCATAAACCTGTATACGTAAGGAAAAGTCTCAGCGCACTGTCCTAACTTGCAACTTGGAGAAAAATCCCACCACAACACCAGTCCTCTTTCAATTAACATCCTGCCACAAACACCAATACTTCTTTCAATTAACATCCTACAAGAACATCAATACTTCTTCCAATTAATATCAAGAAGGCATACGCATTTCTACATTAACATGCATTCCACTTTGAGTTTTACGGATCGCCACACCAAGAGCAATTCATATACCATTTAACCAGATTAATTCAATAACCATGGACTCACAAACAAATAATAGTTCACTACCAATTGATACTTCAAGGGCTTCTACGAAAAAAAATTATATATGCAAGTAGTCTTCTTAAGTTTAGACTACATATTCACACTCAGACAGAACAACATTGACAACACTTTCACACAACAACGACAAAGTTCAACATCTCCAGATTATGTAGCAACATTTTCCAACAAATGATACCTCTACAGCATACAGAATGAAAATAAAAGTTGTAGTTTAGAAACTCATTCGCAAAACACCCGAATGCTAGAACCTTACACTTACTTTGCCTTTATCTTGTCACTTTGACCTCTTCCTTGGTTAGCTCCCTTTTAGTCAAAAGGTACAAAAGATTTAGAAAGGCTACCATCTCACCAGATTCTTAACTTCTCAACCTAAAACATCTATTTTTCCTTACTATTTCAAAAAATAAAAGGAAAATGAAGAAGACGAATACTAACACAAGAGAATCCCCCAATAGCATATTCAGTTGTCCTACTTATACTCCTCTTACCTTCATTCACCAATTTAAACATTAAATAAAAATTATTTAAACTATAATCATGTTGCTCCCCACCTATACCATCTAGTTCTAATGCAATAGGACCAGAATTGAAATTTAACTTGTCTACCAATCGGTTCAAAAGATTCAATAATTCACACTAAAGCCCTCATGGACAGGAAGTTTCTTAATTTGATACCTCTGCTTACCATGGAATTGAATTCAAAATAATCATTTTAATTAATGTCTTCTCTACAATCAAGACCAAACTTTAATTTAACAATTTCGAGTGTGATAGAAAACTAAAGGATAGTGTAGAATAGTGAGTATAAGATTCTTGCAAAGTTGTGCATTAATGGAGAAAAATCAAGTGAAGAAAATAAAAACTTTGTGAAGGCTAAAAGCCAAGCGAGAAAATCTTGAGCGAAAAAGAAAACGCAAAACGAGCAACAATAGCAAAAAGAATGAAAAATACTCATTTTTGCACAAACGACTTGCTAAGATGATTGTATTCATGAACACTATATTGTACCTTAGGAAATGGAAAGAAAAGGAAGGTTAGAGAAGTGGATATAAGGTGGTGAGCTAAGGGATATAACTGGGGTAGCATTGGGGTCAATATAACATGCCAAACTATTTTCGTGCTTAAACCATTATGTAGAGTCAGTTCTTCAATTCCAAACCAACCGAAGTCGAAAAACATTACAAGCTGAAAAGCCCTGTGTGACATATGTAATAGGACTCATGGATGAAAATTAAACTTACTATTAACATTTTTGACCGCTTGTATTCTTTGAACATAAATTTATACTTGTGTAGTTGTTTAGATGGAATAATATGCTTAGCATTCTTGAATTTGTTTATTTTGTAATCTAGTGAACTAACATGTTTGATATTCAAAATCGGAATTCAGTTTTATATCGTGCTAGAATTATGTGTTTAGCCAATTGACTTGTTTATAATGTTCCGAACCAATCTCGTGTATTAAGCATGCTCAAGCACCGTTTATTTATTTTATTTTCTTAGTTGTGTTTGTTTTTGTTTTGTTTATTAAGGAAAAACAGTGAGTTAAGTGTGGGGGAGTTTGGTCAACCACAATTTGTTGTGGCTTATTAGTGTCTTTTCGGCACTTAATGAGCTTGTTTTCCAGCTCTTTATTTGTGTTTTTTGAATTTTAGCACTTCAAGTTTAATTTCAGCAAAACAAGCACTTTTACACAAATTTTACCCATGTGACGACCTAATGAGCCAATACGGGCCTAGGGATGAACTAACAAGTTAATCGAGTGTACAGGACATTATTTTCGAGCAAAAAACATAAAGAATGATGGCAATGTCACGACATTGGCATGTGGTGTCACAACATCAAACATCGAAGCCAAAGAATTCACTCTCGAAAGGCAGTGTCTCGAAAGTTAGGGGTGTTTCCATCCGCCCAATGTAACTTAATCTGTTTTAGGTATATAAATTAACCTATTCTGGTCAAAACATTTTGGCTATAAATAGATGTGTTCAGCCTCACTTTGGGAAGCTTTGCTAAGTCAGTCGCTTTGTTTAGTTTTTGAATTTTATTTCAGTTTTACTTTTATTTCAATGTAGTCCTTTTATAATGAAAACCAAAAATTTTCCTTTTGTTTAACTTGGATTTGATTTAGATACTGGCTTTTATTTAAGTAGTTTATATTATTTTCTTTTCAATTTCCAATTGAAATCGAGATTGTCTTCACAACTGTCAAAGGAATTTAGGCTTTCGCGCGTAAATCAATATAAAAACAAATCAATTTCTTTACTACCTTTTTTATTTAATTTCTTACTGTGCATGATGAATATGAAATTAGGAAAAACTCATATAGATCCATGAATGGCTAATTTCCTTAGATTAACGATCTGATGTGGGAATAATTAATAGAAGAATTTGGGGTTTGAGTCTAAGTTAGTTGGCCTAAATTATGTGCTATTAAACCCTAGGATTGATGACCTTAGGAAGTAATTTAGGATAAACGAGATTGAAAGATATGCTACCATGTAAATCGTAATTTATCCTGATCAAGAATGTGAGGTTGAAAAATAAGTGAGTATTGGTCAATTAGTTAATTAGTTAGAGGCCGAAAGGTAATAATTGGTTAAAAAATAGCTAAATCGATAAAACTCGAATTATGATGTTAATTAGGAACATTGAAGTGAGTTAATCTTCTGCTTGTTTAATTGGATTAATTTCGATCGTTAATATATATTTTTTTAATTTTGTGTAATTTATGTTCTTTTGCTTACTTAATTTTAATCCAGTTCTTCGTACTATAGTTTTAAGTTATTACTGTTTAGCCTTGTTAGTGTAGAAAATGAGTTTTAATATATTCAACTTCCCTTGGGTACGATCCTCAGAATACTTCCCGGAGTGTTTCGTTGCAACATTTTCCTATATTAAAATTTGACCTGTATACTTGCAGACACCACTACTTTGTTATATATATTTTTGCTACAATATTTCCAGTCCAAACCTTCGTCCATCTGGTGATGGTCAAAAGGAAAACTCAATCCGAGGTTCATTGGACCGTTTGAGATTTTAGAAAGGGTTGATTCGGTTGCCTATAGACTAAATTTACCACTAGAACTTTAGAAGATACATAATGTGTTGCACGTGTATGCCATTATCATAATGATCCCTCTCACAAGATATTTCCCAATGAGATAGAGTTACAACCTGATCTGACGTACAATGAGGGACTAGTTAGAATTTTGGCTTCGGAGGTGAATGAACTACGAAACAAATTAGTTCCATTAGTAAAAGTTGTAACACCCCTAACCTGTATTTGACGCAAGAATAGGGTTACAGAGCATTACCAAAGTTTTCATTCTAAAATAATAAAAAATTTTAAACATTTTCATTCATATCATTAATCATAGCAAAACCAATCAAGAACATACATATTTTTTCTTATATGATCCATCGATGCCCTAAAAACACATAAGAAACAAGTCGAGACTAACTCAAAAACATATATAATTTTTCATAAAAAGATAAAAAATTTCAAACTACAGAGGTCACACGGTTGTGTGGCCAAGCCGTGTGACTCACATGATTGAGACAAATGCTCGTGTCTTAGGCCGTGTAGACATTCAAAGTAGGGACACACACACCACTGTTGTATCACTACCATCGGCCACCGCCAATTTTTTCTCATTTTTTCTTCTTTTCCTCTTTCTAAAAATCATCTACGTAAACTTTGAATCTGATTTTTTAAATATTAAAGATCATTTTTCAAATTATTTTCTCCAAACACTTCTATTTTGCATTTATAGAGCCTAATCCCTCTCCTTGATCAGTTTTTCGAGATTTATTGTTGAGCCTTCTCCTCTATTACTTTTGTAAGTATGAAAGGTTTTCACTCACACTATGTTCTCATAATTTTATTTCTAGATTAGAATAATACTAATCACTCCTTTTCGTGCCTTATTGAAGAGTTAATTGAAAATCTCAGAATCACCACCCATTCATGATAGTGTGCGATTTGATCACACTTTTATGTAAGTATTAAAGATAGTGCATGTCTATCCTCATGGAGTTATAGAAGTCAAAGATAAAAAGACTAGTTCTACTTTCAAAGTCAATGGTCAACGATTAAAACATTACTTTGGAGCTCCTATAATTTGTGACAAAAATTCCATCACTTTTGGAACTACGTAATATTTCTCCCTTGCATTGTTTTTATTCATTTACTTTATTTTTACATTCTTTGTTTAGTTTATTCAATAAGTTTACTTAACTTTTATTTTCTTTTATTGCAAGCACGTTACGACCCAAGTTAGTAGAAATCAACCCATTTGATATATTAGTTAATTTTAGTTTAATAATTTTTTCTATTAATTTTCTTTTTCCCACTCAATTTTTCTTTTTTCTATGTCAGGGCACAATTCCAAGTTAATCTTATCCCCCACGTCACTGCTAGATTTTCTCTCACATTTTACCCTATTCGATTTACTTCTTTTCTAACTTACTTTCCGTTTAATCTTCTTCACCCTTTTTTATCTAAAGGTCTCACCGTTTTCATTTTTCAGTTACTATTTTCTCTCAAATGGCTCGCCAAGCACTATCTTCTTCCACCTCTATGCATCCGGGAACATTCTTTGGCAAAATCACGGAAGAAAAATATAACAAGAACATATCAAAGCAACCTTCTTGCATGGAAAAAGGTTCCCTTTTCCAAGATAATGACAATTGAAGGACTCATCCAAGATAATGAAAATTGAAGGACTCATCCAAGTTTTGATAGATTTATATGTAGAAGGAACGACATGGATAGTTTCTCGAAATAATTGCTACACCATCGACCGTGTAACTTTGAAGCCTCAATGTAGGTTATGGTATCATTTCCTTAAATCTCTTCTTATCCCTTCTACGAACAACTCTACTATTTCCAAGGAACACAAGTTGTTGCTGCACTCGATTATGACTAGAAGAAAGATAAATGTTGGAAAAATTATTTTTTTAGAAGTCCACCACTAATGCAGGTACCTTAAAATTTTCGTTGCTCATTACGGCACTATGTTGAGAGTAAAGGTTTCTACTCAAGCAAATGAAGATAAAATCTCCAATAAAGGAGCTATAACCAAGAAAATTGCCCTGAGATATTCAAGGGAGCAATTGCCAAAGCATCCTAGCTCTACATCCATAACTTCTCCACCTATGACTACTGATGTTGTTCCAAAAACATCTTATAGTGACTTTGACTCGAAAGTGATTCATGCTCTTGAGATGTTGTAATAATAATTTCGGATGATAGAAAAACAACAACTAAGGATAGTCACTGATCTTGGCTAAACTCAAAAAGAAATGATTCTATTTTGGGGATATGTCAGACGATGAGACAAAGCCATTAAGAAATCTCTTCAAAAGAACTTTACCCGACCTATGCCTACATTCTATTTTTTCCTAAAGAATTTTTTTTAGAGCCAAAAGATGATGATGAAGATGGAGAAGAAGCCACTGTAGAGAAGAAGAGCATAGAAAATAGGGACAAAAGGAGAAAACTCAATCCATGCATATTGAATCTGATAAGGATGAAGCTGATATGACTCAAACTTTTACATCTGCTACAACTGCCACTACACTAAAACCCACTGCACCTATGACTGAGCAAGAGCATGCGATTTATCAACTGATTGATGATCTCACAAACTCAGATATTCATGATGAAGAAGAGGTTCCAATTAACCAGCTAGGAAGGAAGTGCTATAGGAAAGCTGCTGGGAATCAGTTCGAGATGATGCTGGTGGAGTGGAAAGGAAACAACGCTACAAATGCACTGCCAAAAAATCAACCCAACCCAATTACAATAACCCAAATTCTTTCTAAGCTTTTGTTTTTACTTTCATTTGTATTTTTTTTCATTTTATAACATATGTTTCATGCATTCATATTTGGTTGTCCTTGCATTTTTAAATTTGTAAGTTATTCTTCTTGCATTTTGAAATGTTTCATTGTTCATGCATTGAGGACAATGCATCACTTAGGTTTGGGTGGTGTTGTGTTGTAAATATAGTATGCAATAGATATATGTTTTAATATTCATGCATTTTATCATTCATTTTTCCATTACATACAAATGCCAAGTAACTACCGGACTATGACAAATATATTGTTACCTATGAAATTCGATGAGGATCATAATTCTTGATAAAATTAGAAAATTATGGTGGGTGAATAGGTATGTTTAGTTTAGGATAGTTGTGTGAATATTTATTTCTAAAAGTAGAATCCCTATTCATAATTGTAATCATCCATAGTAGGTTTCTTTTAATACATTTAGGAATACTTAAACATAAATTTTGTAAACCGACAATCTGTACTAATGAATATCATGGCAAAATTATAAGTATCACTCCAATGTTTGAAAATGTTGAGTAGATCAGTAATTCTTTGTTTGCTCCATCGTATTATTGATCAAGAAAATAAGTTTAAATAAGAGTGAGTAAAAAAAAAACAATTGAGGTTTATAGGGTGTTGAGGCCTAAGGATAGTTTTTTGAGAGATAAGGGAATGTGAGCTAAGCTCTAGTCACCCTAATATGTGTGTTTTTTGTGTTGGATAGTGTTAGCTATACGCTTCATTCATCAGACATGTACGACTCTAACAGTCATTATTGGTGTGTTGGAGATTTGTGTATCTGATGTGTGGTGATAGAGTCCACATTATGTTTCATAACCTCAAAAACCAAACTATCTTTTAATATGATTGAATGTGATTCAATTATGGTTTAGATGTGCTATGGTATATGCTTAAATAATCATGTGGTTAAAGAGATAAATGTGTAAGGGTATAAATGGATATAAATGGAAGATGATTAACTGTGTGAAAATATAATACTGGAGTTAAAGATGTTGTGAATATGTTACATGTCTTCTTAGTTAATGCAAGGTGACTTGTTTTCGTAGTTGTTGTTTAGAGCATTCACTGAGCTTGTTAAGCTCACCCATTCTTTTATAACCATTGCAAATAAGTAGTGCCGGTGTGAACAGCGTGGTCTCAAGTGGTGATCCAAGCTAGAGATTTAGTTTCTATTAGTAGGTGTTCTTTCATTATTTGTGTTTTGGGAATAAAAGGAAATGTGGTAGATTTTATTTCGGTTTTGCTATGGTTTTTAGTTGCTTGCATGCCTATTAAGCTTAATGATTTGTGGAGTAAAAATATGATGTTTGGGAGTGCTATATGGAACATTTTGGTGGTTATTTTATGAGTTAATTGATGCATGTCATTTAGAACTATTTTGGTATGATTTATATATTGATATATGTTGTGTTTTTTAGGTCTAGAAATTATGAACATATATGTGATATATGTATGCTTGTGAAATTGTGAACATATATGAGATACTATGACATATACTATAAGCTTATGATGACTGATGTGAAAATGAAAATGAGGGTGTGTTGTTCATGCCATGTTACAGTGAATATGTGCAGAAAATTGTTAAGTAAATATGTGATCAGATGTGGATATTTTGGCCCTGTGTTATTATAACACCGTTTGATTTATTTGACATGCCATAGGATTGTGAGTGCTTACCTTTGTGATTTGGTTTATGGGGTGTTGAGGCCAAGGGATAGTTTTTTGAGAGATAAGGGAATGTGAGCTAAGCTTCATTCACCCTAATATGTGTGTTTTGTGTGTTGGAGAGTGTTAGCTATACGCTTCATTTATGGGACATATACGACTGTAACAATCATTATTGGTGTGCTGGAGATTCATGTAACTGATGTGTGGTGATAGAGTCCACATTATGTTCCATAACCTCAAGAACCAAACTATCTTATAATATGATTGAATGTGATGAAATTATGGTTTATATGTGCTATGATATATGCTTAAATAATCATCTGTTAAAGGGATAAATGTGTACAGGTATAAATGGATATTAATGGAAGATGATTAAATGTGTGAAAATACGATACTGGAGTTAAATATGTTGTGAATATGTTACATGTCCACTTAGTCAATGCAGGGTGACTTGTTTGTGTAGTGGTTGTTCAGAGCATTCACTAAGCTTGTTAAGCTCACCTATTCTTTTATAACCATTGCAGTTAAGTAGTGGCGGTGTGAGCAGTGTCGTCTCGAGGGGTGATCCAAGCTAAAGACTTAGTTGCTATTAGTAGTTGTTCTTTTATTATTTGTTTTTTGGGAATCAAAGGCAATGTGGTAGATTTTATATCGGTTTTGCTCTGATTTTTAGTTGATTACATGCCTATTAATCTTAATGATTTGTGGACTTAAAATATGATATTTGGGAGTGTTATATGGAACATTTTGGTGGTTATTTTATGAGTTAATTGATGCATGTCGTTTAGAACTATTTTAGTATGATTTATATGTTGATATATGTTGTGTTTATAAGGTCTGGAAATTATGAACATATATGTGATATATGTATGCTTGTGAAATTGTGGACATATATGAGATACTATGACATATGCTATAAGCTTATGATGACTAATGTGAAAGTGAAAATAAGGGTGTGTTGCTCATGCCATGTAACAGTGAATATGTGTGGAAAATCGTTAAGTAAATATGTGATCAAATGTGGATATTTTTGCCTTGTGTTATTATCAGACCGTTTGATTTATTTGGCATGCCATAGGATTTTGAGTACTCACCTTTGTGACGTGGTTTATGGGGTGTTGAGGCTAAGGGATAGTTTTTTGAGAGATAAGGGAATGTGAGCTAAGGTCCAGTCACACTAATATGTGTGTTTTATGTGTTGGAGAGTGTTAGCTATACGCTTTATTTATGGGACATGTACGACTCTAAGAGTCCACATTATGTTTCATAACCTCAAGAACCAAACTATCTTATAATATGATTGAATATTATTAAATTTTGGTTTATATGTGCTATGGTATTTGCTTAAATAATATACAGTTAAACGGATAAATGCGTAAGGGTATAAATGGATATAAATGGAAGATGATTAAATGTGTGAAAATATGACACTACAGTTAAATATGTTGTGAATATGTTACATATCTGCTTAGTCAATGCAACATGACTTGTTTGTGTAGTGGTTGTTTAGAGCATTCACTGAGCTTGTTAAGCTCACCCACTCCCTTTTAACCGTTGTAGATAAGTAGTGTTGGTGTGAGCAGTGTGGTCTCGAGGGGTGATCCAAGCCAAAGACTTAGTTTCTATTAGTAGGTGTTCTTTTATTATTTGTATTTTGGGAAAAAAAGACAATGTGGTAGATTTTATATCGGTTCTCTATGGTTTTTAGTTGATTATATGCCTATTAAGCTTAATGATTTGTGGATTTAAAATATGATGTTTGGGACTACTATTTGGATCATTTTGGTTGTTATTTTATGAGGTAATTGATGCATGTCGTTTAGAACTATTTTGGTATGATTTATATGCTAAGGTATGTTGTGTTTTTAGGGTCTGGAGTAGAGGTATTGTTATTTGGATTCTAAAAATGATACCTCTAAAATTTTTAAAGTACAAGATGTCAATTTTGCTAGTTTGTATCGATATTTTATCACAAGTGTTAATACTAGGGGTGAAATTATCGATTCCTGTTCTATAGTATCGATATTTTCTGATTGTTTGGTTTTTATTATGAGAAATAGTAATCTAGTTCGGTATCAATTTTTCAAGTGGTATCGATACCACCTTTTCAGTATCGATACCTACGTAACTATTTTGGGAAAATTTTGCTAAGTGGTCCTAATGCAAGTTTAGTACTTATTTTATGTTTATTTAATGAATGCTTGACATATTTTACTAATAGAAAGTAAATGTATGTCTTACAATTCATGTGAATGTTATGCTAAATAAAAAAAGATACATGCGTAAGAACATGACGATTTAAGATGGACATGATGCGAAATGGTGGTGTAGCGTCCTAGTATTCGGGCTCGACGACCGAGCCAGGTATTGGGTGTTACATTCATAATTAATGAATTAGGAGAAAAGTTTAAGAGAATCTTGAATTGTATTGATTGAAACACAGAATCTACAGTAGTTTGATCACAATTACAACTAAGTTCTCCCAAGAACACAAAATAGAATTGAACTGAAAGTAAACCTAAAGTCTAAATGAAAGGAAAACTAAAATCTAAAATTACAAAGAAAACCTTAAAGTATGAAAATTTGTCCCCAACAAATGTTTTAAAAGCCTATTTCTATAGTTTAGGGCTGTCGTTGTTTGTCACCCCAGGTCAGCTAACATTCTTGTGTTTTAATTTTCATTTTGTGGACCAAAATGCTCTTAGCTCGTAAGTGCTTCTCGTACAGGACTGATATTGCGACACTCTAATCCTTGTGTCGCGACATCGAGGTAGCATGTATGGTACATGAGTAGCTTCAAAGATGTGTAACGACATCCCTTGGCTATGTCGCGATAACCAAGATAGTATAATAATCATGGCATTTTGATCCCTATGTTGTGACATCGAACTCCTTGTGTTACAACAGAACGACCAGCTTTGAGACCCTACGCCTTTGAATGGTCTCCTACACACTTACTAAGTACGTTAGTTCTCCTTTAGGCCTCAGCAATAAAAGACTCAAAATGCACTTTTTATTGAATTTAACTAAAATAAGAAAACATAAACTCGTATTCAAGCTCTTCGAGTACAAAAACTAGTTTTATCTGCTACATTAAATTATGACATATCAAACTCTCCCACAAAAACTAGAATTTGGAACAGCATTTTGTTCTAGGCCATTTCGGTGTCCAATGTGAGCTTCAAAATCCAGTCAAAACTTTTAGGTTGGATTTTGGGGTGTTACATGATATATAAATAACTTACAACTTTCAATATCAAACAACTAAGTTTTGTATATTACAAAGTATACAAGCTTTAAAGTTTTCAAATATATGTGTCCATCAATAAATCATATATGTAATTTGATTATACTAGCAGAATACTAGCAGTCGTAAATGCAATTACTTAGTATGATGTCAATTCATGAATACGTCTACCTAGGTCACATAGGACTTTTCGGCTTGTAATGTTCTAAGGCTTGGGACAGGTATGGAATTCAAGAACAGGAAGCATCAAAATAATTCCAAGCACAAAAATAGTTTAGCAGATCATCTTGTTCCCTATTCTTCCCCCCTTAGTAACCATTGCGCGCTCATTTCCTTATTTCTACTTCTTTCACCTTATTTCTTTCTCCACATAGGAAGTCACAACATAATATAGCAATAACGACTAGCTCATGAGTTTGTGTGCATCAATGACTGAGTTTTTCTACTTTTGTGACTTTGTCACTTTTTGATCTTTTTCATACATCTTACTCACAATGCTTTTGTTTTTCATGTACTTTTTCTACTCGTTTTGATTTTCTTTTTGAAATTTTCTTTTGTTGCACATATCGGCTAACCTATAATCACTACATCACACTAATTGTTTCTCTTTCACTTTTGTTTTTATAAAATCCACCGTGATGTATCTACTTAACCCTCAATACATATGGCTAGACATCTATAGTCATGTAGTTTAGGACCAAAGAAAAAAAAGGTAAATACTAATTAACGTTTTTGGCTCGAGTTTTGTTTGAAGGCTCATCAAGAAGTGTTTTTTGGCTCAAAATAAGGACTAAGGATGGATAAATAGGGTTAGCTTTTTGGCTCTAGGTGTTTACCAAACAATGCCTTAGGTCATCCCTAGGTATCTCAATGTTCACAAATTTAATTAATCAAATGATCACAAATTCAACTATTTATACATGATTGTTTCCTTAAATTCTCTATATCATTTGGTATATTCAATTACTCACAACCTATTACCATGTGTAATATATAGAACTTAATAGTATAATAATAAAATTAAAATAATTTATTATCATGTCAAGTTTATAGAAAACACAATCAACCTATTTACATGTTCCTAACCAATCACTTGTATTTTTACAAGCTCAAGCACACATTTGGCAATAAAAATTAAAAGAAGAATATAAAAATTAAAAGCAAATTTCCTATGTTACTCCCCCAATTTAGATAACACATTGTCCTCAATGTGTAGCCCTAAAAAATTAGGAAAGAAGTTACCTGATTGATCATGACATTGCAATGGTCTAATGGTTGGTACTTCCCTCCTTGTTTGTTGTGAGTTCAAATATGTTGTGTCTTTTTCATGTGGGGTTCCTACACAGAAAACAAGAAAAACAAAATAAATATATAAAATCTATTATCAACCGTACTCTTTAATAAGCTCACAACTCTCATGCCTTTTACCTCTCAATCTTTCACTCGTAATTTCGTATTTCTTCTCATTTAGACTTACTTGTTGCTTTTGGGGTCAGTTTGAAAGTGGTTAACAAGGGTAACAATGTATTGAGTGTAAAGTAGGCTGAAACAAAAATAAAATCGATTTGAAGGGTGGCGTTTTATGGATGGTAGATAAGGATAGTAGATAGAAGAACAAACTTTGCTTGATCGGGAAACAAGAATACGATCACAAAACTTTCAATACTTCTCCTCCTTTTTTTCAAATTATATTTTTATTTTTATTTTTTACTTTAACTATATTTTTTTTCAATTACGGCTTGCTGATTATAATAGAGAAATCTTTTTTTGTTTTTTTACGAACCTACTTCTGGATGGATACGAACGTCGGTGCTCCTCGTTTTAGTAGCTCTGATACCAAATGATGTGAATCGACTCGGTGATGTTGAGTCAAATAACCTAAGTTGTCGAATCATCGTCGCGGAAGTATAGTTCGATTTGAGAAAAAGACATATTAGACTAAGTATGAGCGGAAGTTGACAAAGGGGTTCGAATGATAGGCTAGGTATGATTTTTCGGTAGGTTCGGTTTAACAAAGAAATAAGGTAAATAGTTGATAGATAGGATGGATTGGAAAAATGAACTCAAGCTCCAAGAACGATTCAATACTATAAGGAGTACTGCCCCAAGACTTATATTGCTTAAGGTGGTTAAGTGGATGATAGAAAATGGACCTTGACCCGTTACCTAAAGAGGTAGGAACCAAAGGTATAATTTCATGGATGAACGCCACACCAAAGTTGGTGATAAGTTCAGGAAGGAGTTTGGGTTGGCGCCACTAGCAAGCTAGATAAGTCAATCGAGACTCAAAACGAAATAAAGAGAAAGAAAACCTCACAAGAACAATGTTCATTCAATAATATGGAAAAAAGTCCCTATTACATAGAAATAGCAAAGTATTTATAGTTAGAAAACTAGGCTAGTCGAATAGGCACTTTGGGTAGCCTAATGGATAAAATGCAGCAACTTAATGAGATGAAACTCCTTGGCACCTTCCTAGAACGTCCTTTGAAGCTTCCTTGAATCTTCCTAGCATGGGAGACGTCAATGGTCAGATTCTAGAAGCCTTCAATCAGCTTAACCTATCTACTTATGAGCTAGACTAAGTTACTTAATGTTTACAAGTCCTTTGGTGAACTCTAGGCCTAGGAGACGGTAATAGACAGTCCATTTAGTCTTCCACTTCAAGTTAATAAATGAGCTAATGAATTGAGCTTGAAGTGTTCAATGATTAAGTAGCTAAAGGACTTTGATTCACGTCATTAATTCAGCCTTGGGTAGCCGAATGAGCTCTAGCAAACATAATGTGCATTTAGGCGCACGAACAGCCTTGTGTGTGAACTCTTGGATCCAAACGGCCTTATGGTGTGAAAGGATAGATTTGGGTAGCCACCAAGGTGTGAAAACATTGTGAACTGATGGGACTTAATGTGAACAATATCTTGGCCATTGAACTCTATGAACAGCCATTTGGAGAAGCTCAAAACAGCTGCTAGTCTTTAATTCTGCTTCTTGCACTTAACCAAATTCATTCTTCTCTCTTTAATGTCATTCCAAGCATGTACTTGCACCAAATAAATTCAGGAAATTAATCCCTTTTTTAGGAAACATTAATTCGGCTTAAGACATCATAAAATCAGCTGCAGCAAAGACAAATTTAGTTACTAGACTCGGCTAGACATATTAAATAACAGTAGCTAATAAATTTGTGCTAAGCTTAACATATTAAAATTAGCTAATAATTATGTATGAACTAAGACATATTTAAACTCAATTAACGTGTCCAGAATTTTGACACATTAAAACACAATTTAATTTATTTGAGCTGAACTTAACTAATTTTATTTTATTCCAGCAAATTAAAAATGCAAGCGTTGAAGGAAAATAGAAATCAGCTTAATTGAGCTAAGTTGAGCTAAATTAAGCTCAATGAGCTAGAATTCGAGTTGAATCAAGCTTGCATAAAATTGCCATGCACGCTTAGTGAGCTGAATAAGCTTGTAATTAAGCTTCATTTTGCACTTAGGCTCTTCGAGCTTAGGCCACTCTAAATGATGTCGAGTTATGTCGAAACATGATGTGACCAGGTACGCATCAATTTGCTTCTTTTGTAAGATTGCATAAAATATAATAGCTTGTATTTGACAAATATTAGAAATATCTACTGTGGGCCAAATTCTTGAACATACAGATTTCATCCAATATTTTTCTCTTGGAGTCATTAGTGCTTGCTTGAATGTATCTAGTATCGGCGTTTAGGGTTGACACATCCATTATTCTTTTCCTTCTATTGAAAATCTCACAACCTCTTTTACATCTTCATATCTAAGTTTTTGAATTATTTGAGATCTATTTTGAACATGTAATCACGGTAATAATAAGGGGCATCATAAAATTGACAAATAGTTTTTTCTGTTACTAGAACGTTGGCCCATCTTACTTTGACATGTATTTGCATCTCATTATATGGTATTGTCGCTTATCTATCTTTTAATTCGAGATAAAATTCATGTACAATTGGTATTATTGTTGGTTTGTCAGGTGGTAGGCAAAAGTTAGTCCATTCACATTTGGTTGCAATCTCCCACACTCCTCTACAGTTCTTCATCAAAATGTCAAAATCTTGTTCTTGCACAGATGTATAGGGTTGCAACGGTTGTTGGTATTTATCCATGTTTTCCTGGAATTTAACATATGTATTCATGATGTTATAAAAAAATTGTAACTACTCAAACCTAGATTTACGGCATTATTTCTATCTACGGTTATTGAACCTCTTGAACGACTAAAAAGAAATCCTGCTATTTTCACAATTCAGAAGAAAAGGAGGAGATTTTTGTAGCCTACTAACTCTTAGAGGAGGATGAAAATAAGAATGAGGGTTCAAGTTATGTTAAAGATGCTATTTATAAAGAATTATAAATTAAGTAATTCTACATCTACTAAAACTTTATTACAAACATGTCTGAAGCTAGTAATTTCAGGCTACCGATTACGTAGGGGTGTCATGACAACCCTTGCTAGTGTTGCGACATCAAACGCAAGTTGCTTGTGCTAAATTTCGTTCGATGTCGGGATATGCTGAGCAAATTTCGTAACATGGAAAAAGAATTTTGCTGTAATTTTCTGTTACCTCCAAATCCTTGTTTATCTCACCTCTTCATCCGTGTCCTATTCTTTCTCCATAATTTCTTCTCTTTCAGATTGACTCCACAAAACCTTACGTTGCAATGCTTGGGTGTCAATTACTTTTATAATAGCCCTAACCCAAATCCATCGTGACAGCAGGGTTACGGAGCATTACCGGAGTTTACAAATCAATTAGACAAAAATTTCAAACATTTCGAAACATACCAATATTCATATAAAAAACCAATCAAAATCATTCATATTGTCCCATATAAGAGCCCTCGAGGCCCAAACTACATATTAGAAACAAGTCGGGACTAAATCGAAAACTCAGAGAAATTTTTAGAAAACATTAAAAATTTTCAATACTTTAGGGGTCACACGGCCAAGAGACATGTCTGTGTCTTAGGCCGTGTGGGCATTCCAAGTAGGGACACACGGCCGTGTCCCAACCCATGTCTGTGCCCGTGTAACACGCTGACTTGGGTCACGCGGCCAAGCTACACGCCCGTGTGCCAGGTCGTGTACCCTTCGAAATAACCTCACACGCCCGTGCGCCAGGCTGCGTAATAGCTTGACTTGTAACCCTTTTAAAGCTACAGGGGACACACGGCCATGTCACCTAGCCGTGTCTCACACACAACTGGGACACATGCTCGTGTGGACGAAAATAGGCCATTTTACATGCCATTTTTCTCACCCAATTTGACATGTACCTACAACCACAAATACACATATACACAAGCTATAATAAGGCACCAAAACCATGCATATTCTAGCCTTGTATAAATGGTATAATCACATACAACCAATATGCCCTTAGACACCCCAATTGATAATATTGTATAACTATGTACTCATTTTGGCTAATTAATCAACTAACTTATACGCATGTTGCATAAATATATACCATATAAAGTACTTACCTAAATACAACCATTCAGTCCTAAAATTTTCATTCTATAAGTAGCATCATTTGACCAAATAGGTCATACCTACTTAAGTATCAATTTACCGCAAATTCATTCCATCACAAGACACATAAACCAAGTGCACATTTAGCTATCATATTACCTTTCATCATTCAACCACAAATCAAGCCACACATCAACAATATTAAGACAACTTATATACATACCAAACATGCCAAAACACAAGCCAAATCATATTACCTTTATCCCATACCATTTACAAAGCTTATCCATATGGAGCTGTAGAATTGTATGACAACCATGGAGGTACGTTTAATTAGTAGACCTTTAATTTTTCGTAATCTTAATTTTTAAGAAATAGTTAGAAATTATTTCTCTTAAATTGGTACATTTAATTAATTTTGTCTAAGTAGATAGGAACTTAAAGCGGACCACTTGTGACCCCTTCAACCTTTCCTGGGAAATAATTTAATGTAATCTTTTTTGAGAAGAAATTTTCTAATCAACCTCAAAATTTTTATTTTCATTTTTTATTTTTAATATTAATTTTATTTTTTATGTTTAATAAGAGGATCAAATCGGCCTAAGTACTAACCAATTTATTTTATTTTAAGTAGTCTAGTTTGTAAATGCAATTTGGGTCCAGTTGGCCCAAGTACTAATCAGTTTATTTGTTTATGTTTAATAAGAGGGTCATTTATTTTCACGAAATTTCAACTCATGTTTTTTCTCAATTTTTGTTCTCATTTTTTTTCAACTTCTTTAATATTTTGAAACTTCTAATAAAATACCTGGATTAGATTTCCGTAGCTCTAATACCAATTGATGCGTGCTCATAATCGTGAATTCGATTACAAGACGTTGACTTGCCCAATTGTCTAATGTTGTATCGTTTTAAAATAGACTTGATAGAAGGTTGCGTGCGGATCAAGATTGAGTCGTCAAGTTATGGGAAAGTCCTACGAGATCTATAAACAAATTGGCTACAATGAAAATAGAAAATAGAGAACTAAACTCGTCAGATCAAGAAACCCAAATCGAATAGAATAAGAAATACTTGGGGGGCAAGAAATCGGGAAATTATGAATGAAGAACGTTTCTTGATGCCTAAGAACGAAGCCGAATCTGATCTTGAATTTTGGAATGGCTGAAACACAACAAGAACAATTAATCCCAAGTTAATCAATAAATCAGCACAAGCAGAAATTAATAAAGAAGAACGAATAACAAGAAAATAAAGAAAGTCCTAAGAAGCCTTGAAATCCTGAAAGATTTCACAACTCCCTTCAAACGACTCTAATCTTCCCTCCAATGAAGAACAATGGCAAGAAGAAGGTTGAAGATGGCTCCCACAATCAAAAAGATTGTTAAAACTCCTTCTAAAGAAAACTCAAGAGAAAATTGTTGGAGAACTCAAAGAGAATTTTCACTCAACAAAACAAATCTTATTTCAATGTATTTTTCAAGTGTTATGTTTGTAAGGATGGCTGGCCAAGCCATACATATAGGCCTTCTAACTATTTTCCTAGTCCTAATAGGAAAACTAAAAAAAAACCTAATTTTTTTTTTACTTTAAAGGGGAAATTCGGCCAAGGACTTTAAATGGGCCTCTTGGACTGAATTTTTACATAGAAATTTATTCATAAAGTCTAAAAATTAAAAATAAGTATTTAAAGAATTAAAACTTAACAAATTGGGCCACTTTGACAATTTGACCTGATTTTCAACTAAGTTTAATTTAAATTTCTTGATTGGGCTTGGAACATCTTATTGGGCCTGGTCTTCAAGAACTTGGGCTTGTAATCCGTTCTCTCCCAAAATTGGCTTGTTAATGCTCGTAACTGAGATCCAATGCGCCTTAGTTGCAAGTCAGTTTCTTGGACCAAGATTTCCAAGAGTTGAAATCTTGATTTCTTGATTCTTGAAATCGCTCAAAACAGCAAAATTGGACCAAGATTCGATTCAAGAAAGTGAATCTTGATTTTCTTTTTCCTTCGTATATGCATCTAAGGCCTTTGTGACTCGTATCATTCCCCCTTACTCAAAAAGATTCATCCTCGAATCTGAAAAATCAAATGGAGATAAGTCAGCCACATTGAAAGTAGAACTTGTAGTCCAATCATAAGCATAACAAAACAAGTATTTGAAGCATGCGAATGGACAGATTCAAATTACCATGTAAACAAGCTAATTTACTCGCCAATGCCTCGTCAAATATTTGAAACAAATATGGACATGTTTTAAGGCATTCAATCATCTCAAATTGTTTCCACAAACCATGAATAAATCGCGAGTAATAAATCAAATGGTAAACATAATCATCACAAGTTGGTATTTGAAAAGGTTCACACGGTTCACAGAGTTGCACAATCATACCATGCATTAATCGACGGTCTATAGATTCACTCACACATGCATTATCAAAAAGAAGAATCTTTTTATCAACCATCAAAATAGATAGATCATCAATAAATAAAATAGGACAGTCAATCACGTTTCGATCTAAGTGTTTTACAAAAATTAAATCATCAAAACGATCTTTGTCACTATCCGAGGAGTACAAAAGTGTTTCAAAAGTTTCAAGCATCTTACCTTTTCCATTTAATACAAACCTTCGCTCATCGGGGGCATAGTGTAGTCGAAGCTCTATTGTTGAGTTAACCATTGTCAAATGGAACTCAAACTTCATGTACAACCAGAGAAACTGTTTAAGGCACGAATATAAATTGAAAACAAATTTGGAAAATTTCGTTACCTTATTCAAAAACCAAGTATCAAAACAATAGAAAGTATTTGCACACAATAGATGATGCTTGATTTTCCAACAAAATATACCAAAATAGATTACGGGTTTAAAAACTTGATTTTGATTAGTCATGCCGAAGTGTAACAAAGATTTCATTAAACCAATCAAGTTAAACAATGAGGATTTTCGCATACATACCAACATATATTCAAAACTTTTTTATTCACCAAAATAGATTTGCACAAATTCGCGGATTTTACACTTGGCAAATCAAGAGAATAACAACTCACGCTTCCTTTCGTAATGACTTTATCAACCACAATCTAAGAATAACAATTAATCAGATCAAAATGAGGGGATCTTTTAAGAACTAAGTCACCAAAAGTTTTATCAATAATTTTTAAATCTGCAAGGGACTCGGTTGCTAAAATTTACTTACCTCGCTTACCTTCGGGCTCATGTAGTGTGATTTCATCTTTGCCTATGTTGATCGTATGAAAGTGTCTTTCATTTGAGAGGTATTGAAGTTGAAAGTTATCTTTCGGTATTTTGGGAATCTGAAAAGTACCAACACAAGAAAAATTCATATCTTGGTTAGTGGAAACATTCCTCACTACCCTTTCCTCGTCTTTTTCTTTTGTTCCTTTTTTTCGTCTCTCAATCTCATTCCATATTCACTTATTTTCTCGCATCAACATCTCTTGCCTCTCTTTTCTTTTTATTTATTTTTGTGTCTTCCTTTCATTTCAAGATAGAGATGTTACAAATGAATCAGAACGGAAAGACTTTCGTTGGGTATGTACGGAATGACTTGCATACGAACAATGATCCCCTTGGAAAACTTCACTCTTGAAACTTGCTTTGCATCGTCTTGAATTCCTTGTTGAATAGGAGTCATGATATGAATCTCTTCTCGAATATTCATTGGATGTTCGTCTTCTTGGCACTCTCATTTCTGCCCTTTCACTTGAGTTAAGTTGTCCTCGTTGGGATCTTTTCTCCACTCGCATCTCAATGATAGTAGCACTCAATGTTCGAAGTATGGCAGCCCGTTCGTCTAACTATTGTTGGATCATTTTAAATTTATTATGGACATCATTATGGCCATCATCAACTTGACCAACTCTAGACATTTTTTTTCTTTTTTTCAAAAACCTGCAAAACAAACACTCAACACTCAAAAAGGAAAATTAGCAAACCTCACTCTTAATCACTCAAAAAGAAAAATCAAATTCTCAAAGAGGTAGAATTCAGTCTTGTGAGTTCTTTAGTAGAGTCTATATCAATCAATTAGAAAGTGTATGAACCGAAACTACCAAAGAATCCTAATTTGCACTAGGAGTCCAAAAATAACGAGACACCAATTGATTTGTGTCGCACCGAGGAAGAATTGTGTACACTTTTAAATCCTACTAACACAAGAAACAATAAGGTGTTAGATAGAGTAAAGGAATAATAAAGGCAAAACAAATGAAAACCTACAGCTAAGAATCAATAAAAATTGCTGAAACCCAAAAATTTGAAAAACTGCGGAGTAACTTGACAACATCGTTCGAGGTGTTCCCGATCTCCAAAAATCGTAAAATTTAAACTGGAATGTCCTTCAATATTTTATATTTGATCTGGAAATTTTCGGCACTAAACTCAACCTGCTGAATATTTTTTAAATTTTTTTCTTGATTTAGTATTTTTCAATTTTTTTGAATTTTTCAACTGATTTTTTTTGTGGGAAATATTTTTTAATAATCTATCATAGTGCCACAAATATGCATATAAAATTTCAGACCAATCGGACAATGTTTACCTACTCAAATGAATTTTTTTCCAAAAATTTTTCTGGGTAAAAACTGTTGTTTAATGTTTTTAAAATGAGATCAGTTTAGAAATCAACCAAGAACACCCAAAATGCCAAAAATCTGATACCAAATGATAGGGGGTCGCGTACGGACCAAGATCGAGTGATCAAGTCACGGGAAAGTCCTACGAGATCGATAAAAAAATTGGCTGCAACGAAAACAGAAAACAGAGAACTAAACTTGTCAGATCAAGAAACCCAAATCGAATAGAATAAGAAATACTTGGGCTGCAAGAAATCTGGAAATTATGAATGAAGAATGTTTCTTGATGCCTAAGAACGAAGCCGAATCTGATCTTGAAGTTTGGAATGGCTGAAACGCAACAAGAACAATTAATCCCAAGTTAATCAATAAATCAGCACAAGCAGAAATTAATAAAGAAGAACGAACAGCAAGAAAATAAAGAAAGTCCTAAGTAGCCTTAAAATCCCGAAAGATTTCACAACTCCCTTCAAACGGCTCTAATATTCCCTCCAATGAAGAACAATGGCAAGAAGAAGGTTGAAGATGGCTCCCACAATCAAAAAGATTGTTAAAACTCCTTCTAAAGAAAACTCAAGAGAAAATTGTTGGAGAACTCAAAGAGAATTTTCACTCAACAAAACAAATCTTATTTCAATGTAATTTTCAAGTATTATGTGTATAAGGGTGGTTGGCCAAGCCATGCATATAGGCCTTCTAACTATTTTGCTAGTCCTAATAGGAAAACTAAAAAAAACCTAATTTTTTTTTACTTTAAAGGGGAAATTCGGCCAAGGACTTTAAATGGGTCTCTTGGACTGAATTTTTACATAGAAATTTATTCATAAAGTCTAAAAATGAAAACTAAGTATTTAAAGAATTAAAACTTAACAAATTGGGCCACTTTGACATTTTGGTCTGATTTTCAACTAAGTTTAATTTAAATTTCTTGATTTGGCTTGGAACATCTTATTGGGCCTTATCTTCAAGAACTTGGGCTTCTAATCCGTTCTCTCCTGAAATTGGCTTGTTAATGCTCGTAACTGAGATCCGATGCGCCTTAGTTGCAAGATTCGGTTTCTTGGATCAAGATTTCCAAGATTTGAAATCTTGATTTTCTTAATTCTTGAAATCGCTCAAAACAACAAAATTGGACCAAGACTCGGTTTCTTGATTTTCTTGAAAAAAAAGAAAGTGAATCTTGATTTTGTTTTTCCTTCGTATACGTATCTAAGGCCTTTGTGACTCGTATCAAGACTTTAAGGTGAAAATATGATTAATGGTTATTGATTCAATGGAAAGGATGGAAAATGGTGTTGGATGGATAACTTGTACGAAATGGACAGTTAGAAATGAACCAATAATATGAAAGATGGTGACCCAATTTCTATACAGTGAAATAACAAACAATTTTTTGAAGAGGAAGAAGTAATGTGTGACCTGCTATTTAGCAAAATAGGAACCAATAGTATGTTAGAATGCCACACTTCAGAACAAAGAAACAGAGGAAGTGATAAGTTAAAAAGAAAAAGGCTTGACGCCACAAGGAGTACCTTGATAAGTCCAAGTAAGTTCTTTCAAGAACAATGAGATAGAATTCTTGCAATAACTCAAAAATAATCATTCATCATAGTCTAAAGAAACAATGTCCTCTTTAGCAATTAAGTAAAGCTATTACAAGCATTAATTTTGTTTTAAACTCATGTAGGGAAGCCAATAGTCATGTCTCTTCACTTGATTCTGGTGTAGATGAAAATGCATGTCTCTTCACTTTATTGATGAATTAATGAACCCTTAATATGATGTTTCTTATCCCTTCCCCTTCCTTAAATTGAATGTCAAAAGCCTTGTGCATTGATCTATTTAATTGGCTCATTAACTAGCTTTGAGTGCTTTAAAACTGAACAGATTTGAAAAGCCACTCTTGGACCATTTGAACAACCACCATGATGATCTTTAAAGGCTTGAAAAACGTCCAAACTTGAAGAGTCAATTAGCCATATGAATAGTAATCTACAAGATATATAATTAAGCATTGAAGACACTCATAAAAATTTGCACACTATAAACACTCATACACAAATTTATTAATGAACATGCAACTCAAACCCATACTTTATTAACACCTTATTTATAATGATAATTATCATACTATGCATTAAAAGTAACATCCAAAACACACTTCACACACTTACTAACTCATGCTTTAAACTAAATGATCAAATAATATGCTTAAATGCAAGACTTAATTAAGATGTAAATTAAATAAACAAATGAGTTACTTAATGCATGACTTAATTTAATGATGCAAACTTTAACTAACATGAGAGTTATATAAAGCATGCCATAATTTATTATGCAAACTTAACTAACATGAGAGTTACATAATGCATGACTTTCTTTAATGCAAAACACATAATGCAGTCTTAAAGGATGCTAACGTATTAATGTAATGCTTAACTAAAGACGCATTCAATAAATAAGAAACATAATGCAAATTTTATAAGATGTAGATGTATTAAAGCAAAACATTAAATAAAGATGCATTGAACAAGAAAATCACAAAATGAAACATATCATTAAACAAAGATGCATTTAACAAACAAAACACATAATTAAAAAAAATTGAAGAGTTTGTTCATGCAAACTGTCACATGCAACACATGCATGGAATTAGATCGTTATCTTGAGTCTAATAGGGATTGGACTTCTCATGTTCGGCCTAAATTTGCTGAATCAAGCCGGTTATCACCACTTTAAGCTTCTGGGATCTAGCACGCATTACAGGCTTGATGGGAATTTTAATTGGATCCTCTTTTGAAACGGGCAGCTTAGAGTTTGGTCCACTTGATGGGCTCGAGTGCACTTCAATCGTTCCTGTGCATGTATCAATACTTTAATTATATTTTTTCTAGGGAATTCATCTTGTCACATGATTTCTTTACTTGACAATCTCAATGGAGCATACACTAAATTTTCAGGTATTACATCACGCCACAATTTGAATGTAAGTCACTCATGAAGCTAAGGCTTTTGACTAAAAAGATAGATGGATCAAACAACTACCCCTTTAGTTACTCAGCCTACTACTATAGTAGAGTGCCCCTAAACTATTTTTTTCTTTCCTTTTTTTAATCACTCTTATTCGATCTCGCTTTTCTGATCAATAATAAAATGGAGCAAACAGAGTATTAATGACCTACTCAACAATTTCAAACATTGAAGTGCTTCATAGCTCTTTTTAATTTTCTTAGTAATTTACCCTCACTTTTGTCGTGGTATTTATAATAACACATTCCTAATTTACTGATCTTAGGCTCAAAAATTTCTATGTGTATGAAAAGAAACCTACTATAGACTAATTGCAATTATAATTAGGGCATTCTACTTTTAGGGATCAATTCTCAAACAACTATCCTAAGCTAAACATACCTAATCAACTATCACAATTTTCTAAATTTATCAAAGAGTTATCAACCTCATCGAGCATCATAGACAAAAATATACTTAGCAAAGTCTTGCAATTATTTGGCAATTGTATGTCATGGCAAAATGAATAACAAGACAACTAATATTAACATACATATCTAATGTAACCTATATGCACAACACACACCCAAACCTAATGGAGGCATTGTCCTCAATGCATAAAAAAATGAAAAATGTCAGAAAACAAAACACATATTTACAAATATATAAATGCAATGACAAATAAAAAATAATGCATGAATTAGAAATAAAAGCGTCGACAGAATATTTGCTACTCTTAATTTAGTTTGATTGACTTCTTGGCTGCACGTTTGTAATGCTACTGCCTCTCGGTTTCACCAATATCAACTTGGACTGCTTTTTCAGCAGTTGTCTTGTAATGCTTCCTTTTTAGCTGATTAATAGGCACCTCTTCTTCATCATCAGAAGTTGATTTCGTGAGTTCGTCAATCAGTTGATGAACTGTACGTTCTTGTACGGTCATAGGTGCTTTCGATCTTGGTGTGGTGGTAGTGGTAGTGTTTGCATGTGTAGTAGTTTGAGTTACATCATCATCTTCCTTCTCAAATTTAACATGGACAGATTTGGTTTTCTCTGTTTCTCCTTCTTATTCGGTGGTCTACTTCTCCGCAGTAACTTTTTCACCCTCGTCATCCTCCTCCTCAAGCTCCAACAACAACTTCTTAGGAAAAATAGGGAATGTAGGCATTGGACGAGTAAAGTTCTTTTGAAGGGACTTCTTAATAGCTTTATCCCTTCTTCTAACATAGCCCCAAAATATGGTCATTTCCTCTTGAGCTTTCCCAAGATCAATGGACATCATCTGTTGTTGCTTTTCTAGTTTCTGAAATTGTTGTTGCAAGACCTCTAGAGTCTCAACCACCTTCTACTCAATTGCATTATTAGAGGTTGATGGACCAACATTGTGAGGCCTGGGTGGAGAAGATGTTGAGGAAGGATTCGAATGTCATGGTAGTTCCTTGCTAGAAAATTTCAAAGCAATGTGCTTAGTGATAGCACCTTTTGATTAGGGATTCGGTCTTCATTGAATTTAAGAGGAATGTTGACTTCCTGACAAAGTGCAGTGATAAGCGACAAAAATTTCAAAGTACCGACATTTTTCTAAGCACAATAGTAGACCTCTCGAAAGATAATGTTCCCAACATTTATCCTTTGTCCCTCCCTAATCAATGGAGTAGTAGCAGACGGTCCTTTAAGATTATAGAATTGTTGGCTGATGGAATGAGACTATTTTTTGAGGAAATGATACCAAACCCTAAAGTGGGGCTTCAAAGTAACCCTGTTAATGGCATAACAATCATTCCATGAGACCGTCCATTTGGTGCCATCAACATAGACATCAGTAAGCATGTGGTTTAATTTTTCTGCTTTCATTGTCTTGAAAAAATTAGCATGTTCATCGGTACCATCAGACAACTTGTATTGTGCATTTATCGAGTCGACATCAAACAGTATTGAAGCACCCTGCACATATATAAAGGCATTTTCAAGGGAGGTAAGGTGAGCATAAAACTCCTTTACTACTTTAGGGAAAACATAGTCAGGATGGAGATAGAAAATCTACCAACCATGTTGCTCCACGACTAAAGAAATGGCTTTAGTATAGGCCATAAAAGGGGCATCTTGAAAAAGGAATCCTTTTTCCATGCAAAGAGGGCATTTGGAGATATTTTTGTGGTATTTGGTTTCTGTTTTCTTATTGAAGAATGCATGCGACTGTGCAGTAGTAAAAGTAAATTTTCCTTTAGAAGGGGAAAGAATCCGTGACGTGGGTGATAAGATTGGGCCTTAATCATGGTCTGACATAAGTAACAATAAATATTTAAGTGAGAAAAACAAAAATACTAAGTAAATTTATTAAACTAATAAGTGGCTAATAGAATGAGTGGGTTGAGGCCAACAAACCTAGGCTGCAACGTACCCACAAGGAAAAGAAAATAAAAGTTAATTAAATTTATTGAATGAAATAAGACAAATAGATTAAAAATAAAATAATTGAATAAACAGTTCAGGAGAGAAATATTAATCAATTTAAAAGAATGATGGAAGTTTTATCACGAAGTATGGGAGCTTTAAAGTAATGCTTTAACTGTTGGCCATTGACTTTGAAAGTAAACCCATCTTTTTCGTCTTTGACATCTACTGCTCCATAAGGATATACCTGGACAACTTTTAATGGACCCAAACACCGAGACTTTAATTTTCTAGAAAACTATTTAAGCCTAGAAGTGAAAAGCAAGACTTGTTGTCCAGGAAAAAATTGCTATGGCAATATTTTGTTTTCATGCCTTCGTTTGGTCTTTTCTTTATTCAGCTTGGCATTTTCATAGGCTTGAGTTTGAAATTCATCCACTTAATTCAGCACCAGTAAGTGATTATTTCTAGCTGATTTCAAATCCATATTCAATTTCTTGATTGCGCAGAATGCCTTGTGTTCCAGCTCAGTAGGCAAGCGGCATGGTTTACCATAAACAAACTAGAATGGTGGCATACCCAATGGTCTCTTGAAAGTTGTTCGATATGCCCACAAACCTTTATCTAGTCATGCTAATCGATCTTTTCGGTTGGGATTGAATACCTTCTCCAAAATTTTTTTAATCTCTCTAATAGATATTTCTTCTTGTCCATTCATCTGGGGATGATATGTCATGGAAATTTTATGTCACACCCCATATCTATTAAGATCATTGGCAACTAACTTGTAATCGAAGTGTGAACCTTCATCACTACTTAGAGCATGAGGTGTACCAAACCGTAGAAAATTATTTTTATGAAGAAATTTTAGTACCAATTTGGCATTATTTGTTGATGGAGCAGAAGCTACAACTCACTTGGAGACGTAATCAATAGGAAGTAGTATATAGATATTGCCCCAAGAGGGTGGAAATGGCCCCATTAAGTCAATTCCCCAAACATCAAATAGTTCCACTTCTAAAATATTTTGCAAAGGCATTTCATATCTCTTGGATAGATTTCCAGTTCTTTGACAGTGATCACAAGCGTTACAGAATTCATGAGCATCTAAACATGCTTAGCCAATAAAAACTAGACTAGCAAACTTTTGCAGCAGTTCGCATACCCCTAAAGTGGCCTCAATATGGTGCTGAATAATAGTGATGCAGAATACTCTGGATTTCATAATCCAGAATACATCTTCAATTGATTTGCTTTCTACACTACTTGAATAAGAATGGCTCATCCTAGTAGTATTTCTTAACATTGTGGAGGAATTTCCTTCTTCCTTGACTCCATAGCTCGGGTGGGAACAATCCACTAACTAGAAAATTAACAATATCAGCATACCATGGTAATTTCATGGCAATGAACAATTGCTCATCAGGGAATTCATTTTTAATCATCTAAATATTACCATTTTCATTCCCTACTTCTAGGTGTGATAAATGATCAGCACTTGATTTTCTAGGCCCTTCCTATTTCTAATCTCCACATCAAATTCATGTAGTAGTAATATCCATCGAATTAATCTAGGTTTAGCATCTTTCTTGGATACTAAGTACTTAATAACAGAGTGGTCCATATACACCATGACTTTCATGCCCACGAGAGAAGCTCTGAATTTGTCGAAGGTAAAATTACAACTAACAGCTCCTTCTCAATGGTGGTCTAATTTAGCTGTGAATTTGTCAACGTACAACTGGCATAATATATAGCATGAAATACCTTGGCTTTTCTTTTGCCCAAAACTGCTACTACGATAAAATCACTTGCATCACACATCAGTTCAAATAGTAAGGTCCAATCTGGCGCAGTGACTATCGGTGCTATGATCAATCGCTTCTTCAGTTCCTCAAATGCTTGCAAGCATGGCCCATAAAAATTAAAAGATATATTTTGTTCCAATAATGTGCAAAGAGGTTAGGGTATTTTGGAAAAATCCTTGATAAATCAACGATAGAATCTTGCGTGACCGAGGAAGCTTCAGATACCATTTACTGAAATAGGTGGTGGCAGTTTCTCAATAACCTCAATTTTTGCTTTGTCAACGACAATTCCTTACTGTGAAATCTTATGTCCCAGAACAATGCCCTCACAGACCATGAAGTGGCATTTTTTCCAATTCAGCACAACATTTGGTTCTTGACATCGACAATGAAATAACTCAAGATTTTGCAAACAGTCTTCAAATGCATCGCCAACCACCAAGTAATTATCCATAAAGATTTCCAAGAATTTCTCTACCATGTCTGAAAGTATTGCCATCATGCAACACTAAAAAGTTACAGGAGCATTGTATAATCCAAATGGCATTCTCCGAAATGCAAAAGTTCCATACGGACATGTGAATGTGGTCTTCTCTTGATCAACAGGAGCTATGGCAATCTGATTTTACGCTGAGTACCCATCCAAAAAGCAGTGGAAGGTTTTCCCTTCTAGTCTATCCAAAATTTGATCGATAAATGGTAGGGGAAATGGTCCTTCCTTGTTGCTTTGTTGAGTTTTCGATAATCCATTTAGACCCTCCATCTCGTGATAGTACGAGTGGGAATATGTTCGTTATTATTGTTGCTTACCACAGTGACACCCCCTTTTTGGGGTACACACTAAACAGGGCTCACCCAAGTACTATAAAAAATTGGGTATATGATTCCAACATCCAGTCATTTGATAATCTCCTTTTTCACCACTACATTCATGATGAGGTTTAGTGTCTTCTGCTACTCAATAGACTTGCCGTTGGAATCCTTTAGTATTATCTTGTGCATGTAAACTATTAGATTGATTCCTTTGATATCTCCAATTGACCACTCTAAGGCTTTCTTAGGTTTCCTTAAAACTTCCAACAATTGAGCCTTTTGATCTACTTTTAACTCAACAGAGATAACTACTAGTAGTGTGTTGTCATCTCCCAGATACGCGTACTTCAAGTGTATTGGCAAATGCTTCAATTCCAACATAGGGGGATCTTCTATGGACATTAAGGAGGTTTAAACGAACGGTTAGATAGATTTAATGATTTTAACTTCTCCTTGATCAATTTCGAATTTGCTAAACTTCCATCAATTTATCAAGAACTACAAACGCGTAAGTGTCAATTAACTCACATACATCTTCATCATTTTCTAAATTGGTAGAACAAAAATCATCAAATTTTTCTTGTACTGCTGCATCAATAATCTTAATAGCATGACATTTTTCATCAGTATCTGCACACTTCATAAAATCAAAGACATTAAAAGTTAACTATTGGTTATTAACTCTAATAGTCAATTCAGCTTTTTGGTCACCAATTAATGTTCTACCCGTTTCTAAGAAAGGTCTTCCAAGTATGATTGGCACCTCTTTATCAGCCTCACATTCCAAAATAATAAAATTTGCTGGAAAAATAAATTTAAACATAACTTACCACTTCCAATAATACAATTCATAGATTAAGTATAAACCATTACCAATGCCATAAGCTTAGTAAAAAGCTTATACAATATCATCAAATTCACAAATTAGTATACTTGCTCATGATACAAACGACATCAACCATAAGATCAGTAAATTTCATCAGTAAATACATCATTTAGCTTATAAATCCTTTTTGTAAGTCATGAATCAATCCATTTACATACATACCATTTCATTTACATAGGTCGTAACCTTTCCTTTCCTTTACATCATTGCTCACACGAGCTATGAAATGAGCTTCCTCACACGAGCTGTGGGTCAAAATGTACGCTACACAATGCTGCTTACAGAAGTTGTGGAGAATCTGCAACAAATGTAGGACCTCAGCCATCGGTATGACATTCAAGACTAGCACCCGAAACATGAAATTCCTACTGACATGTCATTGTTATCCTAATAATTCTTAAGGTTCAACTAAGACTCGATACCCGTCAATTCATCATATCATTGATACATTTATAATCCAATTCCTTTACAAACTTACCTCGATAATTAGGGTGTAGAAGTATGGTCAAACTAGTTCGATGCTTTAGCTTTTCCTTGGTTTAGATCCGATTGTGGTTTATCTTGATCTAAATAAATAATTTCATTCAATTAAGTACTTCTAAGATTCAATTTAATCCATAACTTATAATTATGCAAGATCCATAACCTATCCATCACAATCCACTAACTTAAAAAATGGTATAATTACTGTATAAGTCCATTAACTTTCCTTTCCATAGCCTTCTATCCCTTTTAACCAGTAGAACTCAACTTTTACTCCTTTTACGATTTAGTCCTTTTCACCTAATTAACCATTAAACGTCAAAATATCTTAACGAAATTTTAATAGGACCTTAATATAATCTTGTAAACATTAAATAAATAATAAAATAATAATTAGTTCATCGAAATTGTTGTCTCGAAACCACTATTTTGGTCTCCACTAAAATAAGGCTATTAAAACTTTCCCCCTTAAAGGAAATGTTGTCCCCGAAAATCTTACTGGAAAATAGAGTCGGGTATTGCACTTTCATAGCTTCTTCTAATTCCAAGGTAGCTTCCTCAACTCTTTAACATTGCCATAGAAATTTAACTAAAGCTATACGTTTATTTCTTAACTCTTTAATTTCTCAACCAAAGATTTTGATTGATTCTTCATCGTACGACATATCTGGCTGAATCTCAACATCTACAGGTGAAATCACATGAGAAGGGTCTAATCCATACCGCCATAACATCGATACATGAAACATGTTATGTGATTTCTCTAACTCTGACGGTAAATCTAAATGATAAGGCACTAGTCCAATCCTTTCAATGATCTCATATGGCCCGATAAATCACAGACTAAACTTCCCCTTTCGACCAAAATGTAGAAATTTTCTACAAGGTGATACTTTCAAAAATACTCTGTCGCCGACTTGAAATTCAATCTCTTTTCTTTTCAAATTCGCATAAGATTTTTGACGATCAAAACTGGCTTTCAAACTGTCACATATTAATTTAACATTTTCTTCAGTTTCTCGAATCAAGTAAACACCAAATAACTTTTTCTCGCTCAACTCAATCCAATATAACAGAGTTTGATAGTTTCAACCATATAAAGCTTCGTACGGTGCCATTTTAATGTGCGTCTAATAACTATTATTGTAAGCAAATTCAACCAATAGTAGAAATTTCTCCCAAGTAACCTTGAACTCTAAAATTCAACAGCGGAGCATATCCTCAAGTACCTGAATCTCTCGCTCATATTGACCATCGATCTGTGGATGAAATGTTGTACTCAAATGCAGTCGAGTATCCAAAGCTTCGTGTAATTTACTCTAAAATTGAGAAGTAAACCGTAGATCCCTATCAGAGATAATAGACATCGGCACACCGTGCAGACTAACAATCTCAGAAAAGTACAATTCTAGCAACTTTCCAAGTGAGTAATCCATACGTTATGGAATGAAATGTGGGGATTTAGTCAAACGATTCACAATAACCTAGACAGCAACTTTCTTTCGTAGAGATAGAGGCAATCCCCATACAAAATCCAACGTAACTCATTCCCATTTTGCACTCCAGAATCATCATAGGTTGTAATAAACTAGAAGGTACCTGATGCTCAGCTTTAACGACGAGGATCAAACATTTCGATACGAACTCTAAAATCTTTGTTTTCATAACTGGCCACCAGTACATCTATTTCAAATCTCCGTACATTTTATTGCTACAAGGGTGTGTCGATAAGCTACTATAGTGTGTTTCCTATAAAATCTTTTCAATGACATCTGAATTTCTTAGAACCCAAATTCTGTTGAAGAAATACAAACTACCATCTAAACTAACATGGAATTCTGAATCAGGTGTCAATTCAATCTGTTTTTGTTTAGCATTCAACTCAGTGTCATTCTTTTTGAGCTTCACAAATCTGTTGCAGAAATATCGGTCTAGCTTTTAATTCAGCTACAATAGAACTATCATCAATCAATATCAATCGAGTGCTCAAAGCTCGCAAAGCAAAAAAAGGATTTTCTACTTAAAGCATCAGCAACAACAATATTTGAAAATACTATTGCACCTTTCAATTGATTAAACAAATCATCAATACGTGGAAAGGGATACTTGTTCTTGATCGTGACTTTGTTAAGCTGTAAATAGTCGATACATAACCACATTTGTAACACCCCTAATTCGTATGCGTCGCTGAAATAGGGTTACAAAGCATTACCATAAAACCATAACATAAAAACATACATTTCCAATCATTTAACTAAACATAGAAAAGTTCATTCATACACATGCATATCGTTCATTAATCGAGCCTTCAAGGCCCTAGAAACATTTTAGAAATAATTTGGGAATAAATCGAAAATATTTGAAACATTGAGGAAAAAGTTAGAAAAAATTAAAACGCAGGTGTAACGCCCCAAAATTTAAGTCTTTAATTTTTGCATGATTTGACACAAATTGCTTGTTTGCTTCAATGGTTAAGTAATTTGGGTGTGTGTGGGAGTGTTTGAGAAGCCTGGGTTCAAGTCTTAGCTTTTGCAGAATTTTTATTTTTGCTCTTAAATGAGTCTAGAATAGGCTTGTAGGCTTTATAAATATTAGTGTTGGTTTTATGTCACAAAAAGAGACTGTGGTCTAGTGGCAAGGTGGCGTGTGGTGTAACTGTGAGGTCTGAGGTTCAAGTCTTGGGATGCGCATGGGAGTATTTATTTTGCTACTTGAGCTGGGTAGATGGTGGAGTTGGACTAAAATACTACTAAATGGAGTTTGAATTGGTCATAGAGAGAGTTGAGGAGAATTTGGTGGAGTAAATCAAGGAGGGATAAGGGGAGAGATTTTAGGAGAAAATCAAGGAGTTGTGTGTGAGGGGTGTTGTGCCGTTTGGGGAAATTGAAGCATTGAGAATTTGGCTATAAAGGGTGTTTGTGCCGAATTTAGTTACTTAACACTAAAGGTATTCAGTTTTGGTCTTTTTTTTGAGTTTCTCTCTCAGTTTTCTTTGATTTCGGTGAGTTTTGGGTTTCACATTTTAGTTTTGGTGCTGAATTTTGCCAAATTCTAGAAGTTTCTTCCCGGAGAACTATCTTCCTTCATTGAGTGGGGTTAAGCCGATTGTTATCCCTTTGTTCGATTACTCCCTGTGCTGATCTTCTTTTCGTTGCTTTTACTGTTCCAGTTATGCAAGTATTACAGATTATCGGTAATCGATAAGTGGGTGATCATTTTTGGTTGGGGGTCTTGGAGGAGTTAAGTCACCCTCAATCAAGCAAGGTAGATGTGCGTGGAGAGTTACGCGTTTCTCGTAAACAGGTGTGTAATCACCCCACTACAATCGTAGATCGGCGTAAAGCCAAAAAGCCGTAAACATGGCGTTTTAGACCACACGGGAGTGCGATCGCTCGAGTGGTATGCCCAACATGCGATTCGTGGGGAAATGACCAAAATACCCTCGAAAGGTAAAATGATTGAACTACCCTCGATGGGTAAAATGACTGAACTACCCTCGATGGGTAAAATGATCGAAATACTCCTGAAGGGTAAAATGACTGAAATACCCCCATAGGGTAAAATGACTGTTATACTCCTAGGAGCGAAAATGAGTGTATGACCGATTTTCTCTATGTTATATATATGACTGTTACTGAGTATGACATATGGCATACATGTATGATTTATGACATGACATACTACATGGGGTTGGGATTCTGAGATAGGGGAAGTATACTGTACTGGTGGCTTTGCCACATATACTGTTACTGGCAGCTTTACTACGTTACTGTTATTGGTAGCTTTGCTTCATCATTATTACTGGCAGCTTTGCTGCGATATTAGTGTGCTGGCTGGGTGGGTCGATTTTATCCCCACATGGTGTGTTGGTGGTACGAAGTGGTATGTTGGATGGATTGGGATGGGTTGCATTACTGCATTGTACCAATTACTGTATTGGGCTAAGGCCCACACTGTTACTATATTGGGCTAAGGCCTACACACTGTTACTGTAATGGGCTAAGGCCCACACTATACTGCTACTGAATAAGGCTAGGCCCAGACTATTACTGCATGTTGTATATTGACTGTATGGTAGAGGATTACGCACTGAGTTTTGGTAAACTCACCCTCTCCTTTTTAACGGTGCAAGTAATCCTCTGCCATAGACGATTCAGTGCTGCGAAGGACTCGGAGGTGGCCACACTACTGCTGTTGTTACATTTGCTTTTATTTTAACTTAGTTATATATTGGGTTTTGTTTTAGTAATAAGGCCTTTAAGTTGGTTTTAAATTTTTAAATGGGCTTTGCTTATTTTTTTAAACTGCTAGTTTAGGAGAAGACGAAATTTTAAAATAATTATTGTTTTCAAAAACACGGGTTTTAACAATAGAATTGAATGAGATTTCACGATTTTTAGATCCACCTATTAAAACAATATCAAACAACTAGAAAAATGTTTTGACATGATGAATTGTTAATTAATAAAAAGATTTGATTAATTAAACATAAATTTTTACCAACGAGACCTAGTTTTCGAAAGACACTTTGATATGGCACGCCAGATTTGACCATTATGTCTAGGCCCGATTTGGAGTGTTATATTTAGTGGTATCAGAGTCAGGTTGCAAAACTCGACTGTGGAATGGGTTTTGAAAAAAAATATTTGGAATTTATGGAAGACTATTTTGAATTATTTTTGAAGGTTACAAGTGTGGCACACTGAGTCTCCAGCGCCGAATCTGTAAGTTTCTATATACTGTAGACTGCTTAAACTAAAATATATTGAGAGATTACTATAGATAGTGGGATTGCACTTAAACTCTTAGATTAGAGAAAATTGAGACTTTATGAAAACTGAAAACTGTAGGGAGACTCTTGAACTGCCAAAATAAACTCTAATTACTATTTTTCTGGAATTACTAATTAATGCATAAAACTTCGTAAACAGATAATACATTATACGATATAAGCGCTATAGGTACTCGCGGAAGGGGTTCACGAGGCCGCGATAGAGGCCGAGGAGGTGCTAGGGCTGGGTCCTCGGCATTAGGCCGTATGCCTAATGTTGGGGCCAGGGAAACACCAGCTTCACTGGTGACTGAGATAGGATCATTCAATTGAGCAGCTGGAGATGACGTACTATCCTAAGCTATGCTCCGTATTCTGGAAAGGGTTGCAGGAACCAACACTGGTGTTGTGGGTCGTGGGTCAATTTCAGAACGACTCCGGTTGAATGGAGCAAAAATTTTTAAGGGTGTTTCTCGAGTAGCCTTTAGTGTGGCTGAATACTGGGTGGAAGCCACAGAAAGAATAATGGATGATCTCGACTACACTTCTGAGCAAAAGCTAAAAAGGTGCAGTGTCTTTACTGCGAGATGAGGACTATCACTGGTGGCTTACTGTGAGAGAGGGTACTCAGGCCAATCGGTTAACATGAGATTTCTTTAAGTCGGCTTTTCAAGGAATGTATGTGGACGTAAGTTATGTGGACGCCCGAAGAAAGGAATTTTTGAGTTTGACCCAAGGGAGTAAAACTGTGGCTGAATATGAGGCTGAGTTCTTGCGATTGAGTTGCTATGATCGTGGGATAGTGGCGATTGAGTATGAACGCTGTGTACGATTTGAGGATGGCCTCCGAGATGAGTTGCGAGTTCTGATAGCTCCGCAAAGGGAGCGAGATTTTGCTACCCTAGTTGAAAAGGCAAAAATCGCCGAGGATGTGAAGCGTTCTGAGCGCCAGAACCGTGAGAAAGATAGGGGCAGGTTTAAGAGGGATTCAGAGCCCTCAAGCTCTTTTGAAAGGCCTAAAAAGAAGGCCAGGTTTGATGGTCCAGTCTGAGCTGGGGTTTCTGTCGCAAGACATCATCTGGGTGAGTGTTGGAAGAAGATTGGGGCATGTTTCAGATATGGGTCAAAGGAGCATCAAGTTAAGGATTTTCCTCAGAGGCCTACTCAGATGCAAGCTGCAAGTTAGGGTTTTGTTCAGCCAGTGAGAGGTGGTCAGCAGCCACCAAAAGGCCATGGGCAGGTTAGAGGTGGAAATGGTGTGGGACGAGGTCATGGAAAATTTGGTAGAGGTGTTGGTAACAGTGAGGCCAGACAACCAGCAGTGGTCTATGCTTCTCGTCGCCAAGAGGATGGTGACGCTCCAGATGTTATAACCGGTACGTTTCTAATTCATAATGTACCTTACACTACTTTAATTGATATAGGGTCTACACATTCATACATTGCATGCACTATGTCTGGCACATTGGGTATCATGTGTGAGAGTACTGCTAATGAGATGACTATGTTAAGTCCACTTGGACAATCGGTAAGGGTAGATAAGTTATTCATATTTGTGCCCCTAGAGGTTCAAGGAGTTATATTTCTAGCGGATTTGATGGAGCTACCCTTTGGTGAATTCAACCTGATCTTGGGGATGGATTGGTTGGTAAAACACCGTGCAATTTTGGATTGTGCTACTAAATGTATGGTATTAAAGACTACTGAGGATGAGGAGGTGGCTGTGATTAGGGAGGGAAGGTATTTTCTGTCTAATGTGATCTCTGCTTTAAGGGCCAAAAAACTGGTTCGCAAGGGTTGTGAAGCGTTTCTAGCTTATATTGTGCATCTGTTTCTAAGGG